>NC_081537.1:5026184-5191184 GCF_030273125.1 Centropristis striata
CTTGAGCACACAGGCAGAGCCAACATGCCCATGATCCACTAACAGGTTATTTAGAGGTCTTTCTGCAATCTGGAAACACATCCAGGGAAGATTTTTTTGTCAAGTAGTGTAGCCACATTCACTGGGAGTTCTTTGTTGTTCTGTCTTTGGAGATTATTTCTGATTGTGTTAGAAAAATAACTTTTTCTTTTTTTGATTTGACGTATTTAATTGTCAATTCATTTTAATGAGCCAAGGCTTCAGAATATCTATAGGCACTATAGTTTGTGGACAATTTTGGGCAATCGATTGGCAGAAATTAACCCTTTATCGGGCGAAGAACTATATTTGGTAACTTCAGTGGATATCCAAAATGGGGTCCCCATGTCTCTCTGTCTGACCAATCAGTATGATAATAATATAACAATATTAACTTTATTGACCTCCAACGTAAAAATGAAAAATAAAATAAAAAATCTGCAAGAAACAGTCGTGCAAAGAGTTATTCTTCAATGACTTTGCAATTTTACTAGTTTAAAGTGGCAAATCTGCGCGAAAAAAGTTGCAGATTCATGAGAAAAAAGTGGGGGAAAAAAAACGTTTTTCTCGCAGATTCACCACTTTAAATCTCATAAATCTGCGCATTTTTTTCTCCCAGATTTGCCACTTTAATCTCGTGATATGTTTTTTTTTTACACATTCTGGCTATATGTAACATCCTCCAATATTCTTTAGGGTTGAAATTTGGAATTTCGAAGTATTTCAATGAGTGCCCTATTAAGGGTTAACCACCTGAATTGTTGTGTTTTTGTCTAGCTGAGAATGAGCTAGGGCCTGCACGATTATGGCCAAAATGATAATCATGATTATTTTGATCATATTGTAATCACGATTATTAATCACGATTATTCACCATGTTAGGAAAAACATCTGTATTTTTATTGCACTACTTTTAAACAAACAATAGGAACAGTTTTTAGTGTCCGGTGATTGTTGTAAATAAACAGAGTTCGCTAAGTGAACACCTCCTGCAGCAGCAGCACATACACACTGTACTGCTACAGAACTAACTGTTAGCCTATTAGCAATAATTTGTGGACTGGACGCTAAGGGGTTAACATCCCCTCCGGCTCTGCAGCTGGGAGAGACTGCTGCAGGAGGACTGTGCTACTTCGACTCGTTCTTACTTACTAGTACTCTCTTACTGCTCGTTAAGAAGAGAAAAAACGAGTCTGGCAACACTGCTTCACCAGCTTTTACGAATGTTGCGTGTTGTTGTGGTACTACGTCACATCCTGCTTAGCGTTCTATCCAATCAGCAACCAGGCTTTTTTCAGGGGAGAAAAACGGCCCCGCCCCCTGGTGGTTGGTGGACTACTGGTGTAGAAAGAGCTTGATTAGATATGCAGGAGAGACACATTTTAAAATGGAAATATTGCAGACGATCAAATTAATTTAATCGTGGCGGCCAAAATCACATTAAATTTTGATTAATTGTGCAGCCCTAGAATGAGCTATTTACTGCATATCTACATAGAGAGCGGACCTACAATGCTACATCGCTATGTATAAACAGAAGCCCAGACAAACCAAACACTGGCTCTAGAGAGTGCCTTTCTACGTGGTTGGAAATGGGGGGGTGAGGTAAGCATTTGGCTCCAATGTGCAGTCCTCTCTCTCGATGCTACTAAATCCAACACATCGGTCTTTCAATACTCTGGGAATTCACTTCGTTACACAGAGAGAGATGAGCTACTTCTCTCATGTGTGCTTAGGACAGAGCTGGAGTCAGGATGTTGTTAGTCTAGCTTATCTCAAGGACTGCAGGCAACAGCTAGCCTGACTCCAAAGTCCAATGTTTTTATTTCATTTGTTCAATCCATACACAGGCTGAAATGTCCAAGATTTGTGGAGCTACAGAGAGGTACATGGTGGAACTAGTGTTGGGACAACAAAGCTTCGGGAAGCATTTGCTTTATTTTTTGACCCCACTAGATGGCACTCTTTGTTCAACAAAGTGCTGAAAACACACTCAATCACATTGCCTTTTTTTTTCTCGAATAAATTCCTTTTGATTACAAATGCTGTATATTAAATGTTGTACATTCTGAAAGATAAGCTAGCCTCTTCTGTGACAAAAGTTCATGATTCCTTCAACCACTACTAAATATGAATATGGTAATTTGATTATAATTATATTCATAATTAATAATCAGTGGTCCAAATTGATAGTTTAGAAACTTTATGAGACTGCTTTAGGTGAATTGGCTATTTTTTTTTTTTTAACAGATGGTGCCCCAACAAGCAAGTCAAGTCATATAATTTCTTATAATTAATAATTACTTATGATAATTATTAATAATTCTTATAGCCATCTAACCACACTTTTGAACTGTGAGATCCACACAAGTGTTGCTCAGGTTCATCCCTACATATTTGGTATCCTTATGCGAGGAATAGCATTTATGATAACTCCCTTTTATTAACATATTTGATGCCCTGTCCAAGCTCATCATTTATTCATAAAAGAGCCATCCTTAATTCCCAACACCTCCATCTAGTGGGGTCAAAAAATAAAGCAAATGCTTCACGAAGCTTAGTTGTCCCAATACTTGTACTAGCCATCTGTAATTGTCTCCAGTGTTAACTGAGAAAAACGTTTTTTAATATTACGTTCTACTGCTAAATTCAGCTTAATGGTTCTCTCTGTAGAACAATGATTTAATAAATCAGTAGTTATTAAATGTGTAAACTGCATCTCTAAGGCAGAGTCTGAAAATCAAGTTGAGATCAAATTATACTGAATAATGTTAAAACATATTGGCCAAATGACTAAGTGTCTGTTTTTGAGTTGTAATAAATAATAAATCACAGGAGCTAATGTTTACCAGTGAGCTCAGTTGGATTAAATTTAACAATATGTTAACAGGAGTTTTCCTCTGACAGATGGAAAGAGCTGAGACTTTATTTGTCTCACCATTAGTTATTTAAAATGTAAATTCACTCATTACACAGATGTTATTTTGATAAATTCATCATGTTTCACAAAGCAGAATTCTGATTAAATGAAATTACACATTATTAAAAATAAAACCACGGATGGGCTGACTTTACCTTCATCTTCTTTATTTCACACACTGTAAAAAAATTCTGTGGCTTTTACAGAAAAAAAATGGCAGCTGTGGTTACCAGAATAATTCTGCAAAAATACAGTACAAATGTAAACAGCTTTACAGAACAACTTGTAAATTTTACTGGTATTCAATGTACAATAAATAATAACTGAATGTTAATTTACTGGTATTCAATGCACAATAAGCAAGATCTGCATGTAAATTTTGCATAAATAATTAGTATAAAAGCAGCATCATCCTGTTAAATTAGCAGTAAAGGACGGTATAATCTACAACTTTAAAATGTATTTATTTTTTAATTACTACAGTTTTAGGTGTAAAATTTACAAGTTGTTCTGTAAAGATGTTGACATTTGTACTGTATTTTTGCAGACTCAGGATTGAGTTTTAGATCAGTATTTTCAATCAGAAAAGAAAGGCAACTAATTACAGAACACAGCTACCCAATAGTAACTATCTATCTATAAAAGCAAGAAGCGTCTGTGTGTGTGTGTAATAGAAATAGAATAGAAAATATATGTCTATATTTAATAGAAAATGTAGGCATCACTGTACTAATTCAATGGACAACATGTACATTCCAAAAAGTATTTATTCATAAAAAACAAAGTAAAACAAAACACACAATGTGTAATCTAAGCAGACGATTTACAGTGTGTGTGTGTGTGTGTGTGTGTGTGTGTCTAGTTCATATCTGTGTGATCTCTGTGAAATCAAACTTACCAGTTCAAGCATCAAGACAGGCATCTACTGAGCCACCTTAGCCCACCATGGACAAGCCCCCGTCCCTGAACCCAGACTAGCTAAATGTAATGATATTAAATGCACACACAGGGTTGCCAACTTAACAGACCCTTTTAGCCACTTGCTGCTCAGAGTAAACTCTTCTCTCCCTACCTCTCCTCTCACTGTGTGAACAGAGAAAGGAGGAGTTACTATGGTTACAGGCATCACTGTCAACAGTTCCTTTAGTCAGGGATAAACACTGGAGAGTAGGAATGTTTTTATTGTAGGCCTTAAAAAAACATTTTAAATGTAAGATAATCATAAGTTTGTTATGAAAAACAAAACGTGTGTAAATGTGAGATTGTATTCCGATCACAACCTGTCTGTCAAAATAAATGCATGTCTCGAAACTCACTTAATAAAAATATGTAATTGATAGCCATCATAATAATAATTAATATGATTGAGTTTGCTTGAAAAAGCACACTATATGTTATTCACCGGGCTTATTCTTATTCTTCTGTTTCTTCCGTGTTTTTTTCCCGCCGACTACTCCTCCCAATGTTAACCTATGGAGAGGCTAGAGTGGATGACATCATCGCTAGAGTGGAGAGAAAAAATTCTTTAAAAAATAAATTTGTAAACTGCGCTCGAGGCTGCAAATGTCACTCTACAGAAATAATTTATCCATAGAAACGTAGGAAAATTGGTATTCCCACTCACATTAGTCAGCAAAAGCTGTCAGAGTTATAGTTTGGGCGTAAACAGTTCAAATTGTGATCTAATGTATGAGTAGAGTCACGGGCCAGAGTCAAGCACACTCAAAATTTATTTAGAAAATTTCTAGTTAAAATGATCACCACCCTGGGAATAGGGACCACAGCCCATTCTCTCAAATCTGTGTACAAATAACACAAACTTATACCTTGAAATTACGTGCAATGCGTACGCTAAAATTGATTTTTGCGTGCGAAAACATTTCTGTCCATTAATTTCAATGCAAAAATAGGAAACTTAACACTATAGTCTGAATCGCTAGGAAAAAATCTTCTTCAAGACTGTGTTCTGATGTTAATAGTGTAAATAATGGCCCCATTTAGAAGAAAATAGAAGATAAAGAATCGTATGATTTGGGGCGGGGCTACCTTTGATTGACAGGTCACTGACAAGGCGAGCCGTCATCAGGAGAGAAGCAGAACAATGCGTATCCACGGCAACGTGTCAATAAAGTTATATATAACTTTATATAGATATAAAAAAGGCCTCATAAATTTGACCCTTTCACTGTATTTTCACTTAATTTTAGGACGTTTATTTAGACGTTTTGTTCATTAAATGTCTTGTTCAGCGTTTGGTTGGACTAACAGACACTCCAAGGAGTCGCTGCTCAGTTTTCTGGGTGACGTCACCATGACTACGTCCATTATTTATATACAGTCTATGGTTGGATGCCTGCAACAGTGTCCTGGCTTGTGTGTAGGCTACACTTGTGCTTGTTGGTTATTAAAAAAAAGAGAGAGAGAAAGCATTCAAGAACAGAGCAAAGAAGATCCTCACCACCACAGAAAGGCAATAGGTGAAATCAATATACTGTGCAGAAGACACGGAAACAATCACAAGTAAATGAGGCGGCTCGACATCAGCAGCAGTTACAGCACTCCTTACATGACTAGATGGCCTGTTGGGTTAACAACACAGCAAGTCAATATTCAGACAAGAGCCGGGCCGAGGCAAGGTAAAGTGGGAGGAGCAGTGACTCAGGAGGTATTATACATCAGAAAGCTTATGGCTTTCCAGCTGACTTTATTATAATGATCCAGTAGTCATTAGAGCCTTTTTTATCTTTTATTTTTTTAATGGTACGCGTTCTACCAGTGTGAGCCACCGGGATGTCCCCACTTTAGAGTCTTTTTTGGTTATTTTGTGTCTGTTGTCTTTTTTTGTTAATTTTGTGTCTTTTTTTGTTAATTTTGTGTCTTTTTTTGTTCATTTTGTGTCTTTTTGTTCATTTTGTGTCTTTTTTTGTTCATTTTGTGACTTTTTGTTCATTTTGTGTCCCTTTTTAGTCATTTTGTGTCTTTTTTTGGTCATTTTGTGTCTTTTTTTTGTCATTTTGTGTCCCTTTTTAGTCATTTTGTGTCCTTTTTTGGTCATTTTGTGTCCCTTTTAAGTCATTTTGTGTCATTTTGAGTGTCTTTTTTTTAGTCATGTTGTGTCTTTTTTGGCTGTTTTTAGTCATTTTGTGTCCTTTTTTAGTCCTTTTGTGTCTTTTTTTGGTCCTTTTTTGTCTGTTTTTAGTCATTTTGTGCCTTTTTTAGTCATTTTGTATCTTTTTGTGTGTCTTTATTTAGTCATTTTGTGTCTTTTTTTGGTCATTTTGTGTCTTTTTGTGTGTCTTTATTTAGTCATTTTGTGTCTTTTTTTTGTCATTTTGTGTCTTTTTTAGTCCTTTAGTCCAACATAACATGTGATTTTGAATCTTTTTTTTTTACTTTCAAAACACTATCATGCTCAATAAAGAATTTTAAATGTTGCAAATGTGAACAAAGGTGTCAAATCTAACATATAAGAGGGTTCCATCCAGTTCTATCATTTTATACTAAATATATTTGAACTTTAGAGGTAAATTTACAGTCGGACTCCACGCTGCTTTGTTTTCTAGTCTGGATGTCATGAGGAAGTCATGATTTGGTGCTTTTGGAGACTCCACATGGTTAATTTGTAAGGACTTAAATGGTCTGGAAATATCAGTAAAATTTAATTGAGGTAATCTGAAAATTATAATTTGTAGTATTTATAATTGTTAGATGAATAAATTTATTGTGTGTCTGTTTGTCCCAAAGGAAACTAAATAGATATCAATTCTATATTAATATTCAGGTAAAAAAGAAATTAAAGTCCTTGATGTTTGACTTGTGAAATTAAAGAAGAGGTTGAGAAATGGGGATATAAACAGAAACACGTGTTATAAACAGAGTCAAAAGTCACATTGTGTCCAAACTCTTATTTTTAGCCACCGTGTTCCAACTCACAAAATGATTATGCTCCTAAATAAATTATGTGTTAAAGTTATTTGAAAACATGGAGGTTTGGGAGCTTCCAACCTCAGTTTTAAATTAATAATTCCTTTTATTTAAAATGTTTCAAATGCACTGAGCAGAGGTGCTGCGTGGGGTGATAGATATAAAGTCCACTGGAATAAATTAACCAGTAGAGCAGGTCTAAAATCTAATTTCATAAAATAATATTTAGTGATTTTAGTAAACTTTGAATTTGAATATAAATTGGACTGGCTCTGCCGCCAAAGAAATATAAATATATATATAAATTAATGAATGATCACTAAATTGCGAGGATTGTAACCAGTGTATTGAATCAAAGAGGGCTGCGTTTTAATGCTTATGAATTTAAATATTAAAGTGTATGAAAGATAATCAGTAAATTTGTGTTTTTAAAATTTCCTTAGTTTCACTTTTAACCATCAAGTGTCTAATAGGAGCAGAAAAAAAGTGATTTATAAGCAGCTCAAGTACCCAAAAAGCTAAACTCCTCCTCCTCCTGCTTGCAAATGTTTATTATGAGAATATTCAGATATGAATGGCTGTAATTTTCCACAGAAAAACATTCAAAAACAAGAATTGTATCAATGTCCATGACAACATAATATAAGGTCTGTGTGTATCCTTCTCACTTCTCTACTGCATATGAGCTGCACACTCATTTCACAGTTACAAATTATTATATTTATTCCAACAGCTGCAACTTTATTATCTGACTTTCCTGTTTATTTTACTTTTCTAAACCGTCCACCTCCTGGCTTTCACCTCTGCACCAGGATTTTCTTGGAGACGGCAATTAATCGTCTCAATGGATGTCAGTGAAGTTCCATTAAAGTCCAATAAAATCTATCTATAAAAGGAAGATGTGTGTGTGTGTGTGTGTGTGTCTAGTTCATATCTCTCTGACCGTTAGTCAGACTGACCTCAGATCTCGTAAATGTCTTGCTCATGGCAGGAAGGTGTGCATCCTTGATTTTTGATTTTGAAGATTTTTGAATTCATTTTTCAAAATATTAGGGATGTCCCGATCCGATCATGTGATTGGAAATCGGGGCCGATCACGTGGTTTCAGACTCGATCGGAATCGGACATTATGTTCCGATCAGCCATCAGATATATATTCAGCATGATATCATTTTACTGCAGGCTGCATGTCAATAAGAGAAGCAGAAGTTCACACACTCCAACCAAGGTGGCACTAATACACCTTAAAGTTGGTGCTGCCGCCATTACAAGAAGAAGAAGAAAAAAACAACAACAACACGGCAGCAGTTTAAACCGAAGCGCGGGTATGTCTGCAGTCTGGAAGTATTTTAAAGTGAACGCAAACAACACTGCGATTGCAAACTGTGAGGTATGTAAACTGGGATTTTTTTTAATGTATTATCGAAGTATTGGATCGGGACTCGGTATCGGCAGATACTCAAAATCAAGTGACTCAGAATCGGGACATCCCGACAAAATATCATTATTTACATAGGACGTGTTGCAGCATTGCACTGTTTCCGATCGGACGCCTTTTAGTGGAGCTCCGCCCCATTGTGTGATAGGCCTACACCTGGTCAGTAACACAATTCACTCTGGATTTCCACCCTGACTCATCTCATCTGGAAGTCTATTTAGCCTACCTATCTTTAGGAGTTTTAAAGTGGCTACAAGGTTCCATTTTCCAATAATATTCTAATAGTTTCCAGTGAATATCAATGTTCAATGTGTATGTGCTGGATGGTGTGGTACCTTATGAAAAGTAAGTGTTTTATGGAGTTGGAGACGTTGTATAGAGGTATATATGTCTAACCATGTTGAATGATTAAGTTTATTTTTCTTAAAATAACTATTTCTGTGTCTCTTTATATCTCAATGTACATCCATGTATTACCCAATACACACTTTGTATATTAACACTACGCATTAACAGTATTACACCTCATTGGACATCACTTTCACACACAACCTCATTTGGCCGGAATTGAAAAATCGAATTAATCTCCCACTATATGAATACATACTTCCTACACTAGTATTTTTAAATGATACAAAAAAAAAGAATCCTGCTGATTTTCCCTTCAAATTCTGCACTTTGTATTTAAAATGCACGTTTTCTGTGTTTTTTTTTCATCTTCCCAGACACAGTAGCAAGATTGACACACAGAAAAAAACATTTAAAAGTAAAAAGGTGATTCAAATTGCAGCTCTTGTTGCCTCATCCATTGTGAGGCAGATGGTGAGCGATTTGAAAAACAGCATCATGAGAGAATGAAAAGGTAGGAGAAACCGTTTAATTATACTTTTTAAAAGTCTCACTGTAAGCTCAAGTTAGACAAATACAAATATATAAATGGAGGGAAGGAGGACAGGCAGAGGCTGACCGAAGGGAAGATGAAGAGAAAAGGTGAAAGGAAAGTTCAAAAGAACAGAATGAAGAGGTTAAAAGAATGAAAACTCGGGGAAAAGGGAGGAGATGTGGGTGGTGTAGCATGACAAGGGATGACAGGATGAATTAGGTGCAGATAGACAATAGTAAGAGGTCACATTTCAAACCTATTCACCCACAAGACATGCAACACATGGCTGTGTCAAACTGCCTCAGCTTCTCACATTAATTGCCCAGTCTGCAGCTGCTCAGCAAATTTAACAGGAAAGTTCCTGGAGTGGATTAGACTGATAACATTTGATTTAAGACGGGGGTCTCAGACTCAAATTACCTGGGGCCGCTGGAGGGAGTGTCAAAATGACCAAAAAAAGACTAAATTACAAAAGAAAAAGACACAAAATGACTGAAAAAAACTAAATTACTTAAAAAAGATACAAAATGACCAAAAAAAGACAAAATGACAGAAAAAAAACTAAATTACTTAAAAAAAGACACAAAATGACAGAAAAAGACACAGAATTACTAAAAAAAGGCACAAAATGACCAAAAAAGGACACAAAAAGACCCCTAAAATACACAGTTACTAAAAAGACACAAAATTATTAGAAAAAGACACAAAATTACCAAAATAGACACAAAATTATTTTAAAAAAGACACAAAAGGTCCGGTAGCAGCTGCCTTTCTTTTTGTTAACGTCGTCATAGAAACAAGTGAAACAAAGCTCCAGCTTGTGCAGAATTACCAAAAAAAGACACAAAATTATTTAAAAAAAAAACAGACACAAAATGACCAAAAAAGACACGAAATGACTAAAAAAGACACACAATTATTAAAAAAGACACAAAATGACAACAAAATACACAAAATGACAAAAAAGACACACAATTATTAAAAAAGACACAAAATGACAAAAATATACACAAAATGACAAAAAAGACACACAATTATAAAAAAAAAAAAACACACACAAAATTATTTTTAAAAAACACACAAAATTACCAAAATAAAGTAATTAAAGGGACCTTCCACACACAACACAGTAAAGTGCCATTCATATAAAACTCACATTAAACTTTCATATCAAGGTGGGGGCCACAAAATATCGTCACGAGGGCCGCAATTGGCCCGCGGGCCGCGAGTTTGAGACCCATGCTTTATACCCATGTTGTGCATCAAAGGGTTAATGTAGACTAGACTAGACTGTTAAAAGCATGTGTCATACACATAATCATGTGGATATAATCATTATTCACATAATCAAATAAGTCTTAATGGCAGTTTGAATACTTGTATAGTAGCATTGCATATAAAAGTAGTCCTGGTATTCCCATTAAACAGGTCCAATGCTTCACTTTAGGTGACAGAAATAGCTTTTTATCAGTTGTTTGTCACACGGATCAGGTGTGCCTGTGTGTAACTTACAGCTAACAGCTCTGACTAACAGTTTGTGTAGAAGCAGTGAGGGTCTGTTTGTGTTTGGCCACACGGGGAAGCGTCTGCGGCCGATCGTGCTTCCACCTTTTCCCTCTTTATTTTGTTAGACGCCTGATTGAGCACACCTGCAGGTCTGCCAAGCTGCTGCTGAGAGCAGCTTTAGTGCTGCTGCCCAGCCTGAACACTGCAAAAAGGTGACTAAAAACAATAAAAACAGTAAATCTGAGGGAAATGATCTTGCTGCATGGACAGATAATTTACCTTGACAAGATTTATTAAATTAAGATTATTAAATCTAGAAATAAGCATGTTGAACACTTAAAATAAGAAATTAACTCTTAAAACAAGATAAATTAAAGCTGCCAGCAGCGATGAACTGGCCCAAGCAGAGTGCACTACAAATTATTTGTTTGTTATCAAGATTTAAAAAAATAGATTTAAAAGTGTTAGATAAATTTAACTTGTTTTATGAATTATTTCTTATTTAAACTATATGGAGTCTTGGGCTATTTTGTCCATTTTTGAATCATTTTCATGTGTTTTTGTGTCTTTTTTTAGTCATTTTGTGTCTTTTTTTAGTCTTTTTGTGTCTTTTTTCAGTCTTTTTTTTGTCATTTTATGTCTTTTTTTTTAGTCTTTTTGTGTCTTTTTTGGTCATTTTGTGTCTTTTTTTGTCATTTTGTGTCTTCTGTGGTTTTTGTCATTCTGTTTTCTCATTTTGTGTCTTTTTTTTGTCATTTTGTGTCTTTTAGTCATTTTGTCTTTTTTTTTTTTGGCATTTTGTGTCTTTTTTTGTGGGTTTTGTTGGTCATTCTGTCTTCTCAATTTGTGTCTTTTTTGGTCATTTTGTGTCTTTTTTTAGTCATTTTGTGTCTTCTGTGTTTTTTTTTTTTGTCATTCTGTTTTCTCATTTTGTGTCTTTTTTTTGTCATTTTGTGTCTTTTTTAGTCCTTTAGTCCAACATAAAATATGATTTTGAATCTTTTTTTTCCTTTCAAAACACTATCATGCTCAATATTTTTTTTTAAATGTGTCAAATGTGAACAAAGGTGTCAAATCTAACATATAAGAGGGTTCCATCCAGTTCTATCATTTTATACTAAATATATTTGAGCTTGTCTCCAGTTTTACTTGGTATATCATCATCAAACTGAAACTGGCCTCATGGAGTTTACAGCCAGAACTTTAGAGGTAAATTTACAGTAGGGCTCCACGCTGCTTTGTTTTCTAGTCTGATGGAGGCAACAAGTCTGGATTATTTGGAGCTTTTGGACACTCCACAGGGTTAAGGTGCAACATGCTTATTTCTAGATTTAATAATCTTAATTTAAGAAATCTTGTCAAGGTAAATTATCTGTCCATGCAGATAGATCATTTCCCTCAGATTTAGTGTTTTATCTTGTTTTTAGACACACCTTTTTTGCAGTGTATGTGTCTGTGTACACTGTATGTAGTGTGTGTGTGTGTGTGTGTGTGTATGTGTGTGTGTGTGTGTGTGTGCAATGTGCCTGCTGTCCATGTATCCTGTTTTCATCTAAGCTTCATCAGAACACGCCAGCTCAGTATAACATTGTGTAACAGAACTGTTATTTTGGATCAGGGGACATTATGTATGGTACTCATTTGTGTGTGTGTGTGTGTGTGTGTGTGTGTGTGTGTGTGTGTGTGTGTGTGTGTGTGTGTGTGTGTGTGTGTGTGTGTGTGTGTGTGTGTGTGTGTGTGTGTGTGTGTGTGTGTGTGTGTGTGTGTGTGTGCATTGACTGAACACAGATTGTGACAGAACAGAGTTTTTACAATTGACAGAACACAAATTAGGGTGAAATCTGTGGCTTCACTGTGACTTTATGCACTTCCAGACATGCCTGTAAACAGAAACAGAAACTCAGTATTCAGCGTTTCATCGTTCTGTCAGACAGGTAGACTTGTCTCTCCTTCGTCCTTATACGGTAGTTGCCCTGCATGAATTGGTGTCAGCAGCAGTGTCTCTGCCCGTTGCCCCGTCAACTCAACAGTCTATGACATCAATTTGGAGCTCTGTTGACACGTCCTCGTCTCTTCAGAGAGAGATGCTTCTGTTTGCTCACAGCTGCTGAGTCCACTGTGGTTTGATTTTATAGGAATTTGAACAAAAGTTAAAATGAAAGTAACCTCACAAATAACTTTACTTTATTACTGGTTTGCCAAAAAGCTGATGTTAAAAGTTTTGTCAAGTTGCAATTACTTGGGTAGAGCATGGGTGTCAAACTGGTGGCCCGCGGGCCAATTGCGGCCCTCGTGACGATATTTTGTGGCCCCCACCTTGATATGAAAGTTTAATGTGAGTTTTATATGAATGGCACTTTTCAGGTCATTTTGTGTCTTTTTAAAATAATTTTGTGTCTATTTTGGTAATTCTGTGTATTTTTTTGTAATTTTGTGTCTTTTTTTGGTAATTTTGTGTCTTTTTTAAAATTAACTTTGTGTCTTTTTTGTAATTTTGTGTCTTTTTTACATAATTTTGTGTCTTTTTTTCATAATTTTGTGTATTTTTTTGGTAATTCTGTGTCTTTTTTTGGTAATTTTGTGTCTTTTTTTTAATATTTTTTTGTCTTTTTTGGTCATTTTGTGTCTTTTTGTGTCTTTTTTAAAATATTTTGTGTCTTTTTTAGCAATTTTGTGTCTTTTTTGGGTAATTTTGTGTCTTTTTTAAAATACTTTTTGGTCATTTTGTTTAGTTTTAGTTTTTTTGTTTAGTTTTTTAGTTTCATTTTGTGTCTTTTCTTTTTAGTCATTTTGTGTCTTTTCTTTTTAGTCATTTTGTGTCTTTTTTTTTGTCATTTTGATACCTCCTCCAGCAGGCCCCCAGGTAATTTGAGTTTGAGACCCCTGCCTCAGAGATTTGTCATAGTTGGCTGAGTGTAAACTAGTTGCATGCTGTTGAATGATGTGTGTGTGTGTAGCCTGGATCAGTAGCAAACTGCCTCCCAGCTGACCTTCAGGGTAATCTATGCCAGTTAACTGCACAAATAGCATGGCATCCATTTTATTTTTAATGAGGAAAGTAGCATCCCTCCCCTCCGGAGAACATATCAGCTCCAGCAACAGATGGCATTGTAAGGTTGGTAAGACTTCACTTGACCAAAATAGTAATTAAGCAAAGTATTCCTCAGTGTTTCTCAAAGTCTCAACACTTCTCTGATCTACTAGGAGATGTTTAGGGAAGGCTGGTAGCCTCTCTCACGAGGGTCAGAACATTTATTTAAAACATTTCTGCAACTGCATAGATAGCTTAAAAAAAGAACCAGCTTCAGATGCAGTTTTTCAACAGTAAAAGTGCTAGTGTTGGGACAACGAAGCTTCATGAAGCATTTTCTTTATTTACGGAGCCCAAGAGATGGCGCTCTTTGTTCAACAAATCAATCAATCAATCAAACTTTATATATATAGCGCTTTTCATACATATAAATGCAACTCAAAGTGCTTTACAAAAGCCAAAGGGCTGAAAACACAGTCAATCACCACTAGTGGGGTAAAAAAGAAGAAGTAAATGCTTCATGAAGCTTCGTTGTCCCAACACTACTATTTTGTGAGTAGTTAAAGAAAATTTCTGTAATTTTGTGTTTTTTTTTAAATAATTTTGTGTCTTTTTGGTATTTCTGTGTATTTTTTTGTAATTTTGTGTCTTTTTAAATAATTTTGTGTCTTTTTTAGTAATTTTGTGTCTTTTTAAAATAGTTTTGTGTCTTTTTGCGTAATTCTGTGTCTTTTTTGGTAATTTTGTGTCATTTTTAATAATTTTGTGTCTTATTTAGTAATTTTGTGTATTTTTTGGTCATTTTTTTTTATAATTTTGTCTTTTTTTGTAATTTTGTGTCTTTTTTAAGTAAATTTATTTTTTTTGCTGTCATTTTCTGTCTTTTTTTTAAAGTAATTTATTGTCAACACTACAATTTTGTGAGTAGTTCAATTTTTTTTTTCGTCTTTTTGTGTCTTTTTTGTCCCAACACTACTATTTTATGAGTAGTTCAACCTTGTATAGGTTATTTAAATCTTTTTATTCCCCAATTATAATCTTCTTCTTAACTGTTTTGATTAGGCAACTTGTTTTCTAAAATTAAAATAAAATGTCAAAGACAAAGACATCCAAAGGCTTGTGTGAGTTTATGTAATCAGTGGAGTTTACTGCAGCACCTCCATACAGCGATATGAGCATTGATTCAGCATGTTTTCAGGTCATATTTATCAGGAAAGCTGGCTCCAGACCCACTTTCCTGCCTCATGTGTGGAACCTATTTCCAGCAAGACCCATTTAAGAGAGACAGGAGCCCCCAGAGGGAATAGTAGCACTTGTGCTGACACTGTGATACCTTCTGGCTCTGTTATTGAGGCTACTATGCTCTGTCTTGGCTCCACGCGCTATTTATACACCTTTCATCTGTAATGAAAAAAGAGACAGTGTACAAAATTGATGTTATTCTCACTGTTGCATGTGGAATTCTCAGATGTCAAGGTGGCCTCTTACTGGAAGCCATGTGGATAATGATGAAAACTCAAAATGTGATCATCTGATTTTCCTATAACTTCATAAAAACATGCACTGTTATTGGATGGAAGAATGTGCTGTTCTAATCATATAAAGTCCTGTTTTTAAAGTAATTTATTAGATTCATTATAGACATTTTCATGTTAAAAATCCTATTTTAAAAGTCTTGGTGTTGTCATGAATAAGTCTGGTTTCTTCCAATCATGTTGAAAAAAAGAAAATGACGGCATTCCTGAGATTACAAATTATATATCAAAACATGCGGTTTGATCGGGATCGGTGTGCTATTACTTTTCTCTACGGAATACGAATTTTTGGCGACGTAAAACTGCCCAAAATTTTGCATTGAAGTGAATGGGACGGCTGAAAAAAATGAGCGAAAAAGAACACCAATTAGAGTTTTTCAAACGTCTACTTCTCCGGCATAATTTCACCTAGAGACTCCATTTAAACTTTAAACAGTAGACACAAGTCTTGTGTATCGGTGTATTAATCCACGTTTCGATAGGTCATATAGTTTTTTATCAATCCCTGTTCAATGACTATGATCATTTTTGGAGAAATTCTGAGATTATAATGGGTGTGTATTGCATGGAATGTTCGTGTTACAGTGTGTGACATCATCGCCAGAGTGTAGAGGGAGAGAAAAAACTGTCAAAAAATAAATTTGAAAACTGCGCTCCAGGCCGCAAATTCCACTCTACAGAAATAATTTATACATAGAAACGTAGGAAAATTTGTCTTCTCCCTCACAATCTTCTGGTAAAGCTGTCAGAGTTATAGTTTGGGCGTACGACGCACAGATGATCCACCAACACGCACCAACAGCCCGATTGACTCCCGTATTAGAGACGCGGGAAGATTTCTGTAGAAAAGCATATTTAACAGTTTTTCAGATCGCTCTTACAAAGCTATTTCTTCATTTTTCTTCACAAAAAAACATATGTTGCTGTTCAGGAAGAACTCAGGACGCTCAAAGTGAAGTCGGATCAATGATAGGTATTATGGTTTTGCCAAAAATGCTTTCTGTTCGAGGCCAGAAATTCCAGTCTGTCCACCTCTGGCTGCTGTCACTGTTCCGCAACATTCAGGTGGCAGTTAATTCTGTTGATTGCTCTGCTCTGATTGCCTTTGATCCTTTGATGTGATTACAGTTACAGATACACGCACGCACACACGCACGACACACACACACGCGTAAGTAAGCGCGCACACTCCTCCAGATACACGTTTCACACACACATTTTCAGGTTAAAGGTCATAGGTTGCTGTATTAATAAATACTTGAAAAGGAATGCTTGTTGTAGGTGTGCTCCTTGTATATTATATAGTATTATAATAATACTAGTATTAATTGTTTGAAATCTCTGAAGAATTTCATCATAGTGTACACATACCAGCAGTAGCCCCCGTGGCCCTTTCAGAATTTCCCCAGAGGAAATTTTCTAGTTTTAATTTTCATACACCTACTTCATACTTCATTTCGTGCATTCTGGTAAATTTGAAATGCACCTGTTTGTGTCTTTTCTGTATCAATTTATGGTGAAATTGTCATGGTACTTCCTAAGCCGACTAATTTGCAAATGCATATTTACTCTCGGGTCATTTTTTATTTCCAAAGGGTGTCAGCGGTTGCAGACAAAATGCAATTAAAAAAAAAGTAGAACTGAGTGACACATGCAAGTTGGAGTGGTCCATTATTCTTCAGTTTGCCAGCAACACAGCAACATATGCACTAATGAATGAGACTAGTGGGAAAAAATACAAATGTACACATCTTTAAAATATAGAGATATTAAATTATGCACCGGGTGAATTGCATCATGACTTCTACTGCAGAACAAGAAACTTTTTCACTATTTGATAAAGCCTTCTGGCTGAACTACATGGTGTAGTGTCTTGTGGTCTGGAAATCCAAAGTTGTCTACTTCTTTTTCCACTCGGCCTGTTTCTCTGTCAGAGACTCGCAGGCTCTGAAAGTTAATAAACTATTGAGAGGGATGCGATGGACGGGTGGGACAGACAGCGGCCAATCTTTCTTCATTCTTTATTTTCTTTTAGTATTTTCTTGCTGCTGTAGACATATTGCCTTGCTTGATTGCATTGTCACAACCCCCGAAGGGAGTTGTTACAATGAGAGAATGAGCTCCCAGGGCCTGCAGGGGAGTGGGAGGAGTGGGGTGCATGGGGGTGGGAGCACAATAAGAAATGCTGAGGGAGGCAGAAAGGTTCTAGGATTGAAAACACAGTGGACAAGAAACTCAGACTTGGACTCTGTGTGTGACCATGAATATTCAATTGTGTGTGTATAAAGAGAGAGAGTCAAGCCAGAAAGGGTTTCTGGGTTTCTTGATGTGTGTTGAGACAGATGAGCAGACACTGACTGGATTGACCGAGGCTCATTTTAACACAAAATACTCACCCTAGATCAGGGGTATCAAACTCGCGGCCCGCGGGCCGACTGCGGCCCTCGTGATGATATTTTGTGGCCCCCACCTTGATATGAAAGTTTAATGTGAGTTTTATATGAATGGCACTTTGCCGTGTTGTGTGTGGAAGGTCCCTTTAATTATTTTTTTTTGTAATTTTGTGTCTTTCTAAAAGTAATTTTGTGTCTTTTTTTTTTGTAATTTTGTGTCTTTTTTTTTTTAGTAATTTTGTGTCTTTTTTGTAATTTTGTGTCTTTTTTAGTAATTAGTGTATTTAATTGGTGATATTGTGTCTCTTTTAAATAATCTTGTGTCTTTTTTGGTCAATTTGTTTCTTTTTTAAGTAATTAAGTTTTTTTTCTGTCATTTTGTGTGTTTTTTAGACATTTTGTGTCTTTTTCCAAATAATTTTGTGTCTTTTTGGTAATTCTGTGTATTTTTTGTTCATTTTGTGTCTTTTTTTAAGTAATTTTGTGTCCTTTTTTTGGTCATTTTGACACTGCCTCCACAAATATGTGTGTGTGTGTGGGCATTTGAAACTGATCACTTGCCATTTATCAAGTAACAAGGGACTCAATATAAGTTTTGAGTTAGAAGATGAATTGCATGTAGCCAGACTGGCTCAGAGTGACTAAATGATAAACACAGCCTCAGGTCACACACACACACACACACACACACACACACACACACACAAACACACACACACACACACACATTATCTAGTGGCATTCGTTAGTGGCCTGGAGCTACGCTGCCTCACAAGGGGCAGTCTGAGGGACAGTATCCAAATTGCGATGCTTTTTTTTTGTAATTTTGTGTCTTTTTTTAGTAACTTAGTTTTATTTCTGTCATTTTGTGTCTTTTTTTAGTAATTTTGTGCCTTTATTTTGGTCATTTTGATACTGCCTCCAGCGGTAATTTGAGTTTGAGACCCCTGACGTATATAATGTGTTTGTGTGTGTGTGTGTGTGTGTGTGTGTGTGTGTGTGTGTGTGTGTGTGTGTGTGTGTGTGTGTGGAGGGCATTGGCATTGAAACTGATCACTTGTCATTCATCAAGTAACAAGGGACTCAATATAAGTTTTCCCCTCAACAGAGTTACAAGATGAATTGCATGTAGCCAGACTGGCTCAGAGTGACTAAATGATAAACACAGCCTCAGGTCACACACACAGACACACACACACACACACACGTTCAGCCCTCACATTATCTCGTGGCATTAGCTAGTGGCCTGGAGCTACGCTGCCTCACAAGGGCCAGTCTGAGGGACAGTATCCAGATTGAGATGCTTTTTTTCAGTAATTTTATGTCTTTTTTTGGTAATTTTGTGTCTTTTCCTAATCATTTTGTGTCTTTTTTTTTCTTTTTAGTAATTGTGTGTATTTTTTTGGTAATTTTTTGTTAATTTTGTGTCTTTTTTTATTAATTTTGTGTCTTATTTTGGTAATTTTGTGTCTTTTTTTGGTTATTTTGTGTCTTTTTTTAGTAATTTTGTGTCTTTATTTTGGTCATTTTGATACTGCCTCCAGTGGTAATTTGAGTTTGAGACCCCTGACGTACTTAATGTGTGCATGAGTATGTGTTTGTGTGTGTGTGTGTGTGTGTGTGTGTGTGTGTGTGTGTTTGGAGGGCATTGGCATTGAAACTGATCACTTGTCATTCATCAAGTAACAAGGGACTCAATATAAGTTTTCCCCTCAACAGAGTTACAAGATGAATTGCATGTAGCCAGACTGGCTCAGAGTGACTAAATGATAAACACAGCCTCAGGTCACACACACACACACACACACACACACACACACACACACATTATCTGGTGGCATTAGCTAGTGGCCTGGAGCTCCGCTGCCTCACAAGGGCCAGTCTGAGGGCCAGTATCCAGATCGAGGAGCTCTGGGCTGGGCTGTGGTGGGGAGATGTGGCTGCTGTTCGGTAATGGACGGTGCTGCAGCTGCAACACACGAGGCCGAACAAACACACCTCTCGCTTCACTCACACACGCACACTTACACACCAGGATGTGTGGTCATGCAGCGCTAATGCGGTCCTGCAGGATGCTGTAATCAGTGTTAGGGCTGCGGAGCGTGTCAAAACACTGAGGAGTGAAATCTCAATCGCAGGATGGGACCTGACGGTGCAGAGAGGAGGAGAGAATGAGAGAATGGTAGAGAGGTGATGCTGGGAAAACAAAAAAAAAACAAAAAAAAAGGGCCTCGGTTGAAGCAGAGTGTGAGATTCAAATGTTACAGCTGGGTGAGGGGTCAGCCATGATTGAACAGCAGCAAATCTTTCTCGCTGCCCTCCTGGGAGGTTGCGGCAGCAGCAAATCAAACAGGAGAGTCTTTTTTTTTCTTTCTGCGGATATAAAAGGGAGGATAGAACAACAGGGCTATTGGATAACAATAAATGTCCATTCTTTACCGTCTCTGTCCCCTGATCGGGTCAATAGCAGCGTTTAGTATCAGTGACCTGGATCCATTATCCTGCTCGGGCTAAAATGTGGCCAGTCCTGAGATGTAAAGCATTACTGTCTGCTTCTGTTTTATCTCCCACCACAGCGTCCTGGGGGACGGTGGGCAGCAGCTGAGACCTTCCTGTGGCCACAGTCTGCTCAGTGTGATGCAGGGTTAGTGTGATGTCACTTTGCTGTTACTGACCTTTGATCGTGGATTATGAAGTGGATATCAGTCACTTTGTGACTGTCCAACAATTGTTGGACGATGCAGTTTGATTGATCAGGTATTTATGGTGGAATTGATCAGTGGTTTTCATAAGAAAACCTACAATTGATTCTAATGTCCACACTGCAATAAAAGGGTGTCTAAAAAACAGATAAAAACACTAAATCTGAGGGAAATGATCTTGCTGCATGTACAGATAATTTCACTTGACAAGATTTCTTGAAGTAAGGTTGTTAAATCTAGAAATAAGCATGTTGAACGCTTAAAATAAGAAATTAACTCTTAAAACAAGATAAATTATCTAACACTTCTAAATCTAAAGTTTTTTTTATCTTGGTAAGAAACAAATAATCATCAGGTCACTCTGCTCGGGCCAGTTCATCGCTGCTTGCAGCTTTAATTTATCTTGTTTTAAGAGTTCATTTCTTATTTTAAGATACAACATGCTTATTTATAGATTTAATAATCTTAATTTAAGAAATCTTGTCAAGTGAAACTATCTGTCCATGCAGCAAGATCATTTCCCTCGGATTTAGTGTTTTTATCATTTTTACCATTGCTGAAGCCTTTTTTCTTTTAAAGCCAAGACCACCATCTAGTGCAGTCAAAAAATAAAGCAAATGCTTCGTTGTCCCAACACTAGTTTTGTGCAACAGTGGAGCTGCCCATCCCTTTCTTGTACACAGGGTTGATGATGGCCTTCCACTTCAGCTTGTTGTTGACGGAGACACCCAAGTACTATTGCTCCTCCACCCGGTCCACATCCTTTCCCAGAACACGCAGGGGTTGTGGAGCTGTTGTAGTCGATCACCATCTCCTTGGTGTTGGCGACATTCAGTAGTAGGTGATTTCTCCCAGGCAATCCACAAAGTCATCCACTGCTGCACTGTACTCTTCATCCCGTTCCATTCCACCCAACTACCCCAGAGACATCTGAAAAATTCTGCAAGTGGCATGACCTGGAGTCAAACTGAAAGTCAGAGGTGCACAAGGAGAACAGGAAGGGACCCAGTGCAGTCTCCTGTGGGACTCCGGTACCACTGGTAGAATCAGGATGTTTTAGGGGCAGGGGCGAAAATAGAAATAAGATCACCTGCTGTATGTGCTGGGGCACAAGTGCACAAAAAGGGCACTTTATCACATTTTGTCCCCTGAAAGGGCACTTCATCATGTTTTATCTACCACTGGGGCATCCAGGAGGGCACTTTCACCACTTTTTTTTTTTTAAATATTAGGGCAGCTTCTACCTCAGCAGTCGTGGTTGGAGGGTGTTGCTGGTCACTGGAAAAATCAAAGAATGTGATTCTAACTGTGCCACCAGATCAATACAGATGCAACTAGTGTTGGGACAACAAAGCTTCATGAAGCATTTGCTTTATTTACGGAGCCCAAGAGATGGCACTCTTTGTTCAACAAAGGGCTGAAAACACACTCAATCACCATTGATGAAGCCTTTTTTTTAAAGCCAAGACCGCCATCTAGAGGGGTCAAAAAATAAAGCAAATGCTTCACGAAGCTTCGTTGTCCCAAAACTAGATACAACTGAGCTCGATGCAGCAGATAAATGATGGCGTCGTCCACTCCCCACATAAAGCTGCTATGCAAATTGCAGAGGGGCAAGAGAAGATTTCACTTGCAAACTGAGGTGTGTCAAGACAAGTCACTCAGCAACTTCATCACGTCTCTGAAATGTGGGAGGTGTAAAACCTAGAGAGTAGAGTCTTAAATTAAGATTATTAAATCTAGCAATAAGCATGTTGAACGCTTAAAATAAGAAATTAACTCTTAAAACAAGAAAAATTATCTAACACAAATAATTGTCAGGTCATTCTGCTCGGGCCATTTCATCGCTGCTTGCAGCTTCAATTTATTTTGTTCTAAGAGTCAGCGCTGACCCTTTAAGTGTGGGTTTCCTTGTGGTCTTGTGTGTGTGCACGATTGTTCAGGGCATGTGTGTGTGTGTGATTGTAAAACCTCAGAGAGAATCTTGCTCATTTGATGTTGCAGCAGCAGCAGCAGCAGCCTGCAGAGCCCAGACGGAGCATGCTCCTCCACCTTGCTACTCTCTGACCTGTTTTTTCTGCTCCACAGCTCCGTCATCAGCTGCACCTGCAGCAGCCCCTCACCACACCACGGTCCAGCTAATTCAGCTGTTTGAACTTTGATGATATTGATATTTCTGGTTAGAGGCTGCCAACTGGGAATTTTCTTGAAATAAAAAATTAAATTATTCAGTATTTGAAAAATCCAGTATCCCTGTGATTTCAATTGTTTTAATGATGATACAATATACTGTAATATTCTTGAAACATACACTGCATTATTAAATCTAGAAATAAGCATGTTGAGCACTTTAGATTTAGAAGTGTTGGATAATTTATCTTGTTTTAAGAGTTAATTTCTTATTGTAAGCGTACAACATGCTCATTTCTAGATTTAATAATCTGAATTTAAGAAATCTTGTCAAGGTAAATTATCTGTCCATGCAGCAAGATCATTTCCCTCAGATTTACTGTTTTTATCTTGTTTTTAGACACACCTTTTTTCTTTTTTTTGCAGTGTACTAAATATCAATAAATGACATACACAATATTTGAAATTAATTATTAAAAACATTATTTACATTATGTTAAATCAGTGTGGGACTTTTTTTAATTTTTTTAGCGTTTACTTAAATATAGACATACTTGAAATTTAACCCCAAAACATATACATACTCGTTTACGGATATAGTTAAATGTAATTAAAGTACATGTTGAAATGTCTGTCTAATATGAGTGCAAAAAAAGTAAGAACACTCAATAAAAACCCATGCCCTTCAGTGTAGTCCAATATATTTTAATTTATACAAATTAATTGATTGAGTGCATGTGGAAGTATACCTATATAATTACACTACTGTGTTGTAGGAGCCTGCTGCCCCCGCGACCCGGCCCCGGATAAGCGGACGAGGCCTTTATACAAATGAAATACCATTATGATATGTACACTGTCGGTACACTGTAACAAATTGCTGTGTATTTACGGTGAATTTACAACAGAATCCTACTGTATTTGATGATAATAGTAAAATACTGTTAAATATTCATCCCTCACATGTGAATTAACAGTTAAAACGGGCAATTAACAATAGATAACTGTAATTTAACAGCATTAAACTGTATTATACTTTTTGATAAATTACGATAAATGCCCTGTAAAATAACCCCAACATCCCACGATCATATACTGTAATCCTAATTACGATAATGTACTGTTAAAATATATTATAGTACATTGACTGTAAAATAACAGTTAACTACTGGCGTCCCTGCTGCCAGTATTTAACTGTTATTTTACAGTGAAATTCATTAGAGTGTACCTATAGCACACTTAACTGATTGAGTGCATGTGAAAGTATACCTATAACTACACTATTGTGTTGTAGGAGACTGCTGCCCACGCGACCCGGCCACGGATAAGCGGACGAGAATGGATGGATGTGTTGTAGGGTTTTTATTTTATTTTATTTTATTTTTACAAAGGAATTGTTTCACTGAAGCAGAGACTGGGAATACAAAATACATAAATGGAAAAAAAACAAAGGAAAAAAAAATGTTATAGACTCTAACCTCTGACCCTTTTCCACAGAAGACTGAAAATACTTTTCTGGCAGTTATCCAAGTTTCCAAAGATAAACTGTCACGTCAAAGGTGGACAACGTTGACTGGCTGATATCCAACTTCACCTCCAAGTCAATATCAGTCTCTATTACTATTTCAGGTGCAGCTATATTCTGTTTTTCGCCTCAGTTTTCTCCTTTGTATGCAGATGTGCACATTTGCAGTGGCCCCACGTAGGCGAAGGTCTTCCATTTTGCACAGTACGCCAAGTGGCCCATAAACATGGCTGCATCATCACATTACCTGCCTCTGAGATCTTCCAAACCTTCCATCCAAAATCCGTTTAGAGGATGCTGTTATGTAACTGACCTGAAATCATTGTCTCGGGGCAGCAGTCCTCCCACCACCTCCATCTCCTGAGCCTCCTACTCTCTAATGCCAACAGAGGCCTGGTCATAGCGGGGCCACCGCCTCCACCCACCACTCTCTGAGCTGATGAGTGGCCACCAGGCCCTGAGAGGAGGGCTGCTGACTGCAGGCAGTCCAGGACAGAGTGGGTGGTCTCAGGGAGGAAGGGAAGGGAGGCAGGGAGAGAGAGGAGGAGGACCGGCAGGAGATGTGAAGGAGCTGATGTGTATTTAGAAGATATTCTGAGAGAAGTGTTCACCTCAACACTTCACTTCATGTCTGCACATGGTGACACTGTCAGTCAGGATAATCACGATTGTTTGTGGTCAATATTGTAATCACGGTTATTCATCATGTTCGGGAAAACATCTGTATTTTTATTGCACGACTTTTAAACAAACAATAGGAACAGTTTTTAGTGTCTGGTGCTTGTTGTAAACAAACAGAGATCACTAAGTGAACACCTCCTGCAGCAGCAGCACATACACACTGTACTGCTACAGAGCTAACTGTTAGCCTGTTAGCACATACACACTGTACTGCTACAGAGCTAACTGTTAGCCTGTTAGCACATACACACTGTACTGCTACAGAGCTAACTGTTAGCCTGTTAGCAATTTGCAGACTGGACGCTAAGGGGTTAACATCCCGTCTGGCTCTGCAGCTGGGAGAGACTGCTGCAGGAGGACTGTAACGCTTCGACACGTTGATTTCCACTGGCCAAAAAAGTAACACATGATGTTTCTTTTCTGTGATTTTACCAAATAAAATGCCAACATTTGACCTGCACTGCTGTCAGCAGTTACATTTTCATCCAAACCTTTTTCCAGAAAAGATTAAGCAAATCAATGCATACTTTATTCACTACTAAATATATTAGGAGATGAGTACATCTCACTTTTTCATTTTCATCACTGCAGAGGAAAAGTATACATCAGGATGACATAGTAAAAAACAATGTTAAAAACAACTATGAGATTTATGTTTGTTTCACAATTTAGCATTACACATTACAATCTCCAGATCTGAAATAAGCATGTTGAACACTTAAAATAAGAAATTAACTCTTAAAACAAGATAAATTAAAGCTGCAAGCAGCGATGAACTGGCCCGAGCAGAGTGACCTGACAATTATTTGGTTCTTACCAAGATAAAAAAAACCTTAAGATTTAGAAGTGTTAGATAATTTATCTTGTTTTAAGAGTTAATTTCTTATTTTAAGTGTTCAACATGCTTATTTCTTAATTTAATAATCTTAATTTAAGAAATGTTGTCAAGTGAAATTATCTGTCCATGCAGCAAGATCATTTCCCTCAGATTTAGTGTTTTTATCTTGTTTTTAGACACACCTTTTTTGCAGTGTATCTTATTTTTAAAAAACTTGACCTTGCACCACATCTTCCTTTATTGACCCTCCCCCTTTTTCAAATTGACATATGGTGGTGTTACTATACTGCCCATATCAGCAATACAATTTTGTTATTACAGTAGTCAACACAAAAACGCTCAGACCTTTCATTGAATTGATATGAATCACCAGCATCTGCACCCTTTAGCGCTCCCTCCACTCCATTACTTTCAAATCGACCTCTGACATTTCTTTGTGTGGGAGATAGATGCCTTATATAATTCTTCAGTACAACTGGCCTCCTCACAGCCCAGCCACAGATGATTGGCTATGAAGTGAGAGTGCAGGGGATGGAAATCAGATCAGTTGAGGTTCACATGATAAACTGACCATTTTCAATCCACAGCGTGGTGGCTCAGCGGTTTTATTTTGAAGGAGCCATAGAGACCTGACATGAAGACTATCAGAGATGAAGAACACTGATTTATTGCAAATTGCTCGGGGTTTATCTACCAATCTCAGATGATTTAATATGTATCTATAGACATTTATTAAATATAGATAAATATGTATAAATAGTAATCTATCGATCTATCTATCTATACATCCATCCATCCATCCATCCTTCCTTCCTTCCTTCCTTCCTTCCTTCTTTCTTTCTTTCTTTCTTTCTTTCTTTCTTTCTTTCTTTCTTTCTTTCTTTCTTTCTTTCTTTCTTTCTTTCTTTCTTTCTTTCTTTCTTTCTTTCTTTCCTCCCATCCATCCATCCATCCATCTTTCTTTCTTTCTTTCCTCCCATCCATCCATCTTTCTTTCTTTCTTTCTTTCTTTCTTTCTTTCTTTCTTTCTTTCTTTCTTTCCATCCATCCATCCATCCATCTTTCTTTCTTTCTTTCTTTCTTTCTTTCCTTCCTTCCATCCATCCATCCATCATTTTTCCTTCCTTCCTTCCTTCCATCCATCCATCCATCATCCTTCCTTCCTTCCTTCCTTCCTTCCATCCATCCATCTATCTACATGACCATTGTCCAAATGTGCATAATAAATAAACAAGACTAAGATTAGTTATTTCCCCAAATATCAAAATGTTAATTTGACATTAGAATAACACTAGTTAAAGTTTTATTTGTACAATAGCTGAAGTATAAAAATGGCATGTTGTCTTTTCACAGGGTATTATGTGCTGTTACAGGGAATGTCGTAATCTTTCTTGGCTGGACACAGCAGTTACTGAGGGGACTTGTGCCTTTGGTTCAACCCAGGCGGCAACCTCCAGGTCTTAACAGGGAGGCAAACCAGGAAGTGCCTTAAGCTGCATTCTACCGAAAATTCCAGCAGGGGGCGCTAAGTTTGGCTGCAAAAAAATTTCTGTCCATTAATTTCAATGCAAAATGAGAAAACTTCTCACTTGATTTATTACCTCAGAATGTTTTTTAGGACAACACTATGGTCTCAATCACTAGTAAAAAAACTTCTTCAAGACAATCTGATGTTAAAAGTGTAAATAATGGCCCCATTTAGAAGAAAATAGAAGATGATCCTTTGATTGACAGGTCACTAACAAGGCGAGCCGTCATCAGGAGAGAAGCAGAACAATGAGTATCCATGGCAACGTGTCAATAAAGTTATATATAACGTTATATAGATATAAAAAAGGACATTTAGCGGTTTGGTCTCATAACTTTGACCCTTTCACTGTATTTTCACTTAATGACAGTTTATTTGAACGTTTTGTTCAGTAAATGTCTTGTTCAGTGTTTGGTTGGACTAACAGACACTCCAAGGAGTCGCTGCTCAGTTTTCTGAGGTCAGTAACGTACATTTTGTTTATGTTTTTTTTTGTGTCCTGTACAGGACTGTGTTTTCTGTGTGTTTAATGTAAATAACAGAGTGGAAAAAATCCCTCAGGATTAATAAAGTATCTTCTCCCTCTTATGCTTTCTTTGAGGTTTGTCGTGACTGAAGTGATCAGATAAACAGCAGAGACCTCAGCAGGTGTCTTATCGACAAGCAAATGGCCATTTGTCCTTAAAAGTCTAACTACTCTTTTAACTGTGAAGACTCAAATTATTCGCCTTCGGTTGACTGCTGACTGCAAATGCAAAATAAAACATCATGCCGCATTGGACACAGCAGGCCAGGAAACCAGTGGAGACTCCAAAAAGTGACTTTCCACAGCCAAGAAATAGGCACAAAAACCCTTTAAAACCACAACTCGTTTTCACCAAATTGAGGGAATGAATTCTGCAAAAACTGATTTTTTCTGTCCACTTCAGGGCAGCAGAATGAAGTAAGTTGGGAACTCATCACATTTGTTTATCATCTCCTTTAACCCATTTAGGCCTAAAACACCCGGAAAAAATGCCTGTAAAACCTTCCTTTTCTGGAAATTCAACAGAAGTGTCAGAAAGCAGATAAAAATGAAATTCAAAAAGTATTTTTTAGAGCTTATACCTGTGGCTTTCATGAGAAGTTGAGTTTATTATTATTTATTTTAAAATTAACGTGTTGCATTGCGACACTCCTACATGTATTCTGATGCATTTCATTGGCCAAGAGACTGAAAATCGGTGGAAAAAACTACAAATACTACAAAACCACGTATCCTCTTTCTCGTCTTTAATGGTAGAATAATGCAACAGTGCCCCCGGTTTTAATGGTAGAAATGCGGTAATGCTTTCCCGCCTTAAATGGGTTAAGGTTGACATGGTGAAGTTATGAGCCAACAGTTGCATCTTTACACATCCAGTCGTTATGGAGCAACATGATCATTCATTTGGTGTCATGTTTGTGTCAGGCGGCAACCTCCTGGTCTGAGCAGGGAGGCAAACCAGGAAGTGCCTTAAGCTGCATTCTACCGAAAATTCCAGCAGGGGGCGCTATGTTTGGCTGCAGAAGCATTTGGCTCCATTCATTTCAATAAAAAATGAGAAAACTGAGATTTATTACCTCAGAATTTTTTAGGACAACACTATGGTCTCAATCACTAGTAAAAAATCTTCTTCAAGACAATTTGATGTTAATAGTGTAAATAATGGCCTCATTTAGAAGAAAATAGAAGATAAAGAATCATATGATTTGGGGTGGGGCTACCTTTGATTGACAGGTCACTAACCAGGTGAGCCGTCATCAGGAGAGTAGAAAAATAATGCGTATCCACGGCAACGTGTCAAAGTTTATTTTTAAAAAGAAAAAAAGGACGTTTAGTGGTTTGGTCTCATAACTTTGACCCTTTCACTGTATTTTCACTTAATGACTTAATGAATTTTATTTCAACATTTTGTTCCTTAAAAATATCTTGACAAAAAAAGACACAAAAAAGACAAAATGAGAAGACAGAAGGACACAAAATGACCAAAAACAGACACAAAATGACTAAAAAAAGACACAAAATGACTGAAAAAAGACACAAAATGACTAAAAAAAGACACAACAGACACAAAATGACGAAAAAAGATGCAAAAAATAAACAAAAAAGACACAAATAAGACACGAAAAGACATGAAAAGTATTAAAAAATGAACAAAATAGCCCAAGACTCCACAGAGTTAAATAGTTTTCACGGGCTATAACTCCCACATGTATTGGATTATAGTGGGAACCTATGTTTCATCCTTAAATCTCAGAGTCCCCATAAAGTTAATGTGATATTTTGTTGCTGACTGTTATCTAAGTATGTGGCTATATCTCTCCTATTGATAACCAAATCTGAGGCCACTGAGCCTTTAAGCAAAGATATCTCAATATGGCCACAATTAACTATGTTATAATCCATTATGGGGGCTTCTCAATAGCTTTTTTACCCTGGTATAAAGTAATACATCTCCACAAGCAATAACCATTTTCATAGTGAGATGATCACTCAGAGCTATCTTTAAAGTGTGACAATATCAACATGCCTGGTGGTAGATTAAAATGTTTATGAGGCTCGTTCACCACAGTCCTCTCTGTCGAGATGGGCCGTTATCCATATGTAAATGCCTCGCTCTCTGCTCCCTTTCTATGGCAGTAAACTTGATTAAAGTTCTGTACCAGGCCACTACTGAGGGATTGCCCCAGTTCAATGCAATTTTACATGGCAGCAGATGAACAATCTCACTCACTGCTGGAGTTACACAGCTCCGGCGAATTCATCACGCTGGCTGAATATAGACATTCATACCAAAAAAGAGGGAGCGGCAAGGTTACGGCTGCCAGCATACTCAATCACACTGAGGGAAAAGACCCCTGTGTCTATTTTTCTTCATCACTCAGATGCAAATAAAAGACATCCATCAAGTGTGTGACAGCCCTCAGCTGATAACTAACTGCTAGCATAATCATTAGCTCACAGAGCTCATGTTAAACTGTGGACAAAGACTCACTGCTGGTTATACAGCTAGTCACGTCTGGTGTGTAGGTGTGTGTCTTATGTTTTAACCTTCTGCACTGCAAAAAAAGCCAACTTGTATTTTTTGGCCTGAAACAGTGATTTAAGTTGGTAAAGCTTGGAAATATAAATGATTGACATTTAGGGCAATAATGTAAGTTAGCACAACAAAGGAAGCCAGTTGTCTGCTCAAAAACAAGTTGGTGAGTTGTTGTTACTTATATCTTTAAGTTGGGGTTCACAACAAGGGACAATAGTTCTGATAACTCTTATTTCTTTGTTGTGAAATGCGGGAAAGCCAACTTTCCGAGTTGCACTTGAAGTCTCATTGTGGCTGTGTTGCCTGAGCTTGAGTCCACACAGGTAAGCAACCCTTAATTAAATTAATTAAAATGATACGGGAATTTTATTCTGAGTTGTGTTGTACAGTGTTGTACGTCATTTGTTGGAGAAGAGAACCTACAAATTTTCAACATTGAAACACAAACAGGTTTTCGGTCATTAGCGAAAGCTAGCGGCTAACTGATGCTAGCCGCGCTGCTTGTAACAGCTACAAGAGTAGCCGTTAGTATATCAAAAATTTCCATTTTGCCTCTCATACTTTATGAAGAAAAAAAGTTTTTGTATTACTACATCGCTAACTACTTAGCTAAGTAGCTTGCTAAGTTAACTATTCAGTCAAGAAGTTAGCTTAGTAGTTAGCTTAGCAAGTTACTTAGCTAAAAACTTAGCCAAGAAGGTAGCTAAGTAGTTAGCTTAGCAAGCTACTTAGCTAAAAAATGGATATGGGTCATTTTTGACCCATGTTGTGCATTAGAAGAGTAATGACACAAAAAGGGATTTTATTAAAAAATGAATAAAGGAAAACATAAAATTAGGATGTATGATGATCAAAAACAAACTAATTGAGGAAAACCTGGAATACTGAATGATGAAAATAATTTATTGCAAAAATATAGAACATAAAAACTTAGTAGGCTGTCTCATCGTCATTGTAAGGGTTAAGATATAAGGTTTGCATCTCCATTTCAACATTTTTTCTCTTTTTTGGCCAACTGTGGCTCTTTTGTCAATAAAGATTGCCAACCCCTGGTATAATAGAACATATATATATATATATATATATATATATATATATATATATGAAATAAAAATTACATGAAAGTACATGATTTTAGGGTCATCATGATAGACATAGTTTTCTTGCCTTTGAAAAAAATGGAAAACCCTTTTTGAAATGAAAAATGTATGTACGTATAAACAAACCACCAACAGATTCTCTGCTGTAACTACCCCACTCTCTCACTCTTGTGCCTCTAGCTGCAGGCTATCTTTTATCCCTTAACATTATTAGAGAGTTATCAGGGAGAAATCCAGGAGCTTCTCTGTGCTCTACATCTCCCTGGGTAATCTCTGAGGGACCAATCAGTGGCTCAGTAATCCTGTAGTCTAATGTTAGCCTCTTCTCACAACCGTTCCATAATTCAATCTCTCGTAGAGACCATTCAGAATCATTTAGAAGCAGGGAAATGCATTGTTTTTTCTCACTCCACTTCCAAGGATTTAAAGTCCCTTCAGATGCATACTTCAGAAACAGCTCCCTGTGAAACGATTTTTCAAATATTTCTCTAAGTATAACATTTTTTTTTATCCATGTGGCATAACGAATCTGATTCCATAAATACACCAGTACGACCACATACTGTTCTTGCTCAGGGTGTTGGGCATGATAAACCCCAAACTGACTTGTTTAATTCCACACAGCTCTAAAGAGATGAACCCAGTACATGCAAGCAGATATTAGACCTCTAGGATTAGTTTTACAAATAAGGCTGTTTCCACTACAGTCCAATACCCGGAATGAGGCGGGTCTCACTCACCGAAACGCCCCTAATTTGAACATGAGCCGTCCTGATCGGTCTTTTCACAAGACTTTTTTTGGCCCTGTAAAAGAGCAGGGCCGTTTTTCTCCCCTGAAAAAACCCTGGTTGCTGATTAAATGGAATGCTAAGCAGGATGTGACGTAGTACTCAACGCCACAACAACACACGCCATTTGTAGAAGCCGGCGAAGCAGTGTTGTCGCTATATTTAGTGACTTTTCAAAAAAACAACTAGCGACAAACCCAGCGACTTTTCTGGTGTTATTGGAGAATTTTGGACACTCGTTCTTACTCTTCTTAACGAGCCGCGGGGGCCGGCGGCACAGTCCTCCTGCAGCAGTCTCTCCCAGCTGCAGAGCCGGAGGGGATGTTAACCCCTTAGCGTCCAGTCTGCAAATTGCCAATAGGCAACAGTTAGATCTGTAGCAGTAAAGTGTGTATGTGCTGCTGCTGCAGGAGGTGTTCACTTAGTGACCTCTGTTTGTTTACAACAAGCACCGGACACTCTGTGCACAGTTAGTGATGCCGGTTAATTCACGATCACTATGTTTATGATCAGCGGAGAAGCTGTGCATAATTAGCCATGCTGGTTTGTTTATGATCAGCAGCCACAGTTGTGTCTCCCGTGTTCAATCCGTCGCGTATGTGATCACAGAGAGTTGAAAATGACTGTCTGTGGCCTAGAGGTTAAGAATGGTACGGAGGTGCAAAGTGATGAAAATACACTTTATTGTCCTTGGAAGGAAATTTGTCTTGGACTCCAATGCTGTCATATAAAGCCGCTTTACAGTAATAACAGTACAGGTACAGACAATACATGCATATAGGCCACAGGCCACATATAACACAGTGTACAAGGAATAGTGCAATGCACACATACACACACACATACACAGACCCTCCCTCGCCCACTGTGTTATACCATGGGTCATGATCAATAGTACAAATGCACAGTTTGTTTGGTCCTGGGGGCATTTAGGATCTTAATTGAGGTGGGCACAAATGAGGAGCTTTGAACGTGCGAAGTAGTATCTTGTAATCACTGCAGTATTTAACAGGTAGCCAGTGTAGTTGTTGAAGGACAGGGGTGATGTGATTAATGGAGGAGGTTCTGAAGACCATCAGCTGACAAAATGACAAAAAAAGACAAAATGACAAAAAAAAGACACAAAATGACAAAAAAAATGACACAAAATGACAAAAAAATTACACAAAATGACAAAACAAGACACAAAATGACCAAAAAATACACAAGTTTACTAAAAAAAGACACAAAATGACCAAAAAAAGACACAGAATTACCAAAAAAGACACAAAATTATTAAAAAAAGACATAAAACATTTTTAAAAAGTAATTAAAGGGACCTTCCACACACAACACAGTAAAGTGCCATTCATATAAAACTCACATTAAACTTTCATATCAAGGTGAGGGCCACAAAACATCGTCACGAGGGCCACAATTGGCCCGCGTGCCACGAGTTTGAGACCCATGCTGTAGTGCATCAGTTGCTATTCGGCTCTGATGTTACTGTTTGTCAGCGTTTCCCCGACTGCATCTTAAAAAATCTCCTTTGGACGGGTAAAGCCGGCGTTCTGTGCCACAGCCGACAGTGTGATTACTCTATTCCTCTTCGGTGAAGGAGAAACACATGTAGTGGTTAAATAAGCATGGCTAAAGTTCACAGAACAGCAGTGAAACGCAGAGACCCGAGCCTGAACCCTGCAAAACGAATGTAAACAGTAACTGAAATGTACAAGCATGCAATTGAGGTGTTTGTATCACTTCGACTGCATTAGGGTCGGCTGGCACAGAAACAGGGAAATGCTTCGTGCTTCTCAGCAAGTCTATTATCCTTTGTGGGGCCAAAGTAGATTGGAGGTTGCAGCTGGCGCAACAAAATGAGATTTATCTCTTTGGAATTGAAAAAGACAGTCATTTTTCTACCATTTGCCTCGTTTAGTGGGGGAAGGGGGTGTGGAAGGAGTAAATTCGCCGGTGTGGAGTTGTGGGACAGAGTGGGAAAGAAGTGAAAAGAGATGCACACCAGGGAAATTACTTTCTCCTAATTGTGGGTTGGACAATTTAATCCTGTCATAAAAAGAGCCCTAGAGGACCGGTGAGGCGAGAGAACATTTTTATTGACTAAAGCCGTCTGATATCTGAGTAAATTGAACTGGACAAATACACTCAAACTGCTGCTGGAGAGCTTACTGGTGATTGCTTCATACAGACAGATTGAACTGGAATAATTGAGGACTGCAGCCTGTTGGTGATGTTGTCTGAAATCTCAGAGATATTCATTTTGAAATGAACCTCAAAGTCAAGTCATTACCGAAACATCAGCCGAACAAATACTCCGAGATGTTTAATAATGATCTGTCAACATTTCCGCTCCATGCAAATGTTGACTGATCGTTTTGCGTGCTTACCTTACATACATACAGACCTGCTGGGCTCGCACTGAGATAAAATCTTAATGCATGTGATGACGATTTAGTCGCTTTGTAACTGTGTTAAAGGGTGGAGCTGAGCCACACAGTCATCTGAGAGTGTACACTAGTGATGGGATGATGATACCTCAAGGAGTGTATTGACACACTACTCAAACTGTGTCGGCACTGTATTGACACTGTGTTGGTCACTCAATTGACCTATGGCTAAGCCACGCCCCCAAACATGATGAGCCAATCACAGTGCCCATAGCTAACCCAATACACTCAGACATTCTCTGCTTCCACGTCCATTGAAATGCATTGGAGTTAGTCCATTTTTATTCGTTTTTATGTTTTTTTCTTGACACTTTAAGTTTAAAATGGTCAAATGGTGTGTATGGAGTACATGCAACTCCGACACTAGGTATCCTGAGAGGCCACGGGGTGGATTTTCTAGCCTTTCCCAAGCCACATCTCAACCCAGATAAGTGTCTGCTCTGGATAAAGTCATGCGGTAGAACACAACACCAACTAAACGTGGATAAAATTAACAAGGATGCTACATCTGTTCTAAGGTAAGTCAACATCATATTTGAGGCAACATATTGTCACTCTGCTAGAGATGTTTAGATGTTAGAGATGTTAAAGTTATCTTTAACATCTCTAACGTTAGCCTAAAGTTAGCTAATGTTAGCCTAGCGTTAGCTTCTAGCTGCGTTGTACATCATATCACTTGGTTTGCTGGGAGTTCATTGGCCTGTTATGTGCTAGTTTTTGTACTTTGGCAATCATATATGATTGTTAGCTGTTGTCCAATGGGCTGTAGTTATACTAATGTTAACTTTTGGCTAAACGGGGCAATTATTTGAACTATTAACATCAAATTGTCTTGAAGAAGATTTTTTACCAGCGATTGAGACCATAGTATTGTCCTAAAAAAAACATCTGAGGTAATAAATCAAGTGAGAAGTTTTCAAATTTTGCACTGAAATTAATGGACAGAAATGTTTTTGCAGCCAAACTTAGCGCCCCCTGCTGGAATTTTCAGTAGAATGCAGCTTAAGGCGTTTCCTGGTTTGCCTCCCTGCTCAGACCAGGAGGTTGCCGCCTGGTGCTGACGCACCAGTGTTGTTCGTCCCATCACTAGTGTTCACTGTGATAATGTGCTCACATAACGGATGGATGCTTTCCAAAGTTTGGCTACTGGAGAGGCTGTTAAGGTGGCCATGCCAGCACTGTGGAAAGCCGGGGGGGAGGGGCTCATAAGCACTAAGCAGATGGTTTCTCTACCAGCTGAATATTTCTGCACTGTACACAGCATCTATCCTCAGGCACCTTCATGTGATTTCATCACAGAGGGAGCAAAAACAACAACAGGCACTAACCACCAGAAAAACCCAGCTCAGCTTTCTTCTTTTCATGGCTGTAGAGCTATGGAGAAGACAAATGATCAGACTGTGATATCTCAGAGCAACAGGTCGTCCTTTGAGCTCAAACATGGGGCGAAGCCATGGATGTCAACAATAACAATGGTTCTCAGCTGGATAAAAATCCATACTGCAGTGTGCTCAGGTGATTCAAACAAACTGTTTTCCCTCACAGGACACTGCACCATTTAAATTACAAAACCAAAGTCATCAGTTGTTATGAGTTTGGGCTGATAATTAGTGTTGGGATAACGAAGCCTTTGGAAGCATTTCCTTTATTTTTTGACCCCACTAGATGGCGGTCTTGGCTTAAAAAAGGCTTCATCAATAGTGATTGAGTGTGTTTTCAGCCTTTTGTTGAAAAGGGAGCGCCATCTCTTGGGCTCCGTAAAAAATGCAAATGCTTCACAAAGCTTCATTGCCCCAACACTAAATATTACATTTATGACCAAATGAGTATGCAAGTAAAAAAGGAACATTTCAATTAAAAAAAAGATTTTTTTTTTTTCACAAATTCTCATGAAAACAACACTCACATCAATACAGACAATAATAAGTTGAGCCAAGAATCCAACAATGGATGCATTTGTTTTTAAGAAAAATTATTACTTTTTCTTTCAACTTTCAAATTACGGTTTCAGATATCTGAGAAAATTGAGATGAACATTATCAACACATTTGAATATTAGAATGCCACAAACATGGTTCACGTGATGTAAAGATGTATATAAACAACTGTATATAAATAATAGAAGTAGTAAATAAAGAAAATGCTTCATGAAGCTTTGTTGTCCCAACACTAGTTGTTACATTTATGACCAAATGAGAATGCAAGTGAAAAGGAAAATTTGTTCTGCTTCTCTCCTGATGACGGCTCGCCTTGTTAGTGACCTGTCAATCAAAGGTAGCCCCGCCCCAAATCATACGATTCTTTATCTTCTATTTTCTTCTAAATGGGGCCATTATTAACACTATTAACATCAAATTGTCTTGAAGAAGATTTTTTACTAGTGATTGAGACCATAGTGTTGTCCTGAAAAACATTTCTGAGGTAATAAATCAAGTGAGAAGTTTTCTCATTTTGCATTGAAATGAATGGACAGAAATGTTTTTTCAGCCAAACTTGGCGCCCCCTGCTGGAATTTTCGGTAGAATGCAGCTTTTGGCACTTCCTGTTTTGCCTCCCTGCTCAGACCAGGAGGTTGCCGCCTTGATGTAAACACTAAGCTGTGGAGGTCATGTGATGTGAACCATGTTTGTGGCAAAGAAAAAAAGAAAAAAAAGTTGTTTCAAAGTTCAGTTAACTTAATTTAAACAAAGCCTCTAGTTTTCAGTTTGGGTTTCAGATGACTTAGTGTGAAGTCCATCATGTTGTGGGGATCAGCTGTTAGAGGAAATGAATGAACTCCGTCCTGCTCACAGTGTGTACACATGGCTAGTAAATGTTGATTCTTACTGCTTCCAAAATCAGTGGCCAAGTGATTTAATCAAATTTGTCCCAAACTGACTCAACATCATCAACATCATCACGATCATCATTCATGTCCTGGCTGTCTCCTGCATTAATATTCAGTGAGTGATGCAAACAAACCTGATTCTGCAAGCTGACAACGCACGCAAACATCTAAACGTCTGAGCTCCAGAGATGCATTTCAGAGACAACAGGGGTTGATGACACGGCGTACCTCACAACAGTTTACGTGCTGAGACAAAGTGTGTTTTCTAGAGAAGATGAAAAACTACCTCTGTTTCCTCCAACAATAATGAATTGATTATTTATGAGAACAACATAATATTCTCTGATGCTTTCTGCCAAACTTGGTACGCTCTGTGGTTTCCGCCAGTGTAAGGAGTCTCCGGATCTTCACCTCCTACTTTGTGTTTGTGTTTACTGTTAGCTGAGCCCTCTCGAGGGCGCATGCAAGAGAATAGTCTGTGTTGTTTTCTGCCCGCCTCAGCAGTCGTTCCTCTCGCTGCTAATTAAGAATCATCCTCGGCCTCCCCTTCACCCGCTAACAGGTAGCAGAGCTGCAGCTCAGTCTGCAGAGGGACATTTTACCTAGATTTAAAAATACTCCTGGAAAAGCAACTTTTAGCACAACTCAAGCCTCCTTAGAGTGAAATTTGAGTTGAAACAAATCACATGTCGTGTTACAATGCAATTATTTTGTTGATTGTATTTTATGTGCATCATTAGCTCTCTCTCTCTCTATATATATATTTACATATCATATATTATATATTATGTTATGTAGGTATGCACAACCTGCACAGGCTAAATATATGACACATTGCTATGTTATTATTACAACTACTACTATTATTAAATACATATAGTGTTGCTGCCATTACTATTATTACTTTATACTACTATAATTTTAGCACAACTCAAGCCTCCTTAGAGTGAAATTTGTGTTGAAACTAATCACATGTCATGTTACAATGCAATTATTTTGTTGATTGTATTTTATGTGTATCTTTAGCTCTATATATGTATATATATTTATACATGCTTACATATTATATATTATGTTACGTATGTATGCACACCCTGCACAGGCTAAATATATGACACATTGCTATGTTACTATTAGTATATTACTAGTATATTACTACTACTATTATTATTATTATTATTATTATTATACATATATACTGTTGCTGCCATTACTATTAATACTATATAGGCCTACTGTGATAAACTATTATTATTATATTGGCAGTATTCTTATTCTTGTTATTATTATTCTTATTACTATTACTATTATTCTTATTTCTACCTAAATACCTACCTTCCTACCTAATATGTATGGAAGTCAAACAGGCAAATGTTAATAGTGTTTCCATGACAGAGTATTTACACACAAACATACAGAACAACAAGCTAGCAAGTATAATAAATGCATAATAAAACGTTACATTTACCCATAAAGTCTGATCTTTAAACTATCTCTAACCCAGTGTCTGAATTGTGGAGTATCAGCGTTTTCCATTTTAAAAGAATGACTCTTCTAGTGAGAAGTGTAGCCAGGTCCAAGGCCCCACACTGAGATCTCCACAGGAGAAAGCTTACCAGTAAAACTCTAAATAGCACAGTACAAGGAGAGGGTTGAATATTTGTCTGGTATATTATAAAGAAGCATTTAAATATCCTTTCCCACAGTTTTGCTACTAAAGAGCAGGCATAAATTCAGTGGTATAAAGTAGGACAGGGATGGCCGCATACGGCCCGCACCCTCACTTAAAGTGGCCCTCAGTATAAACTACATGCTTTTGAGCATGAAATCTTAAAAGTTCAGTGTAAAAATGCACAAAATTACTTCTTTCAATTTATGTTGGTCTGGTGTTCTTGCACTGAAAAAAAAAAGAAATCTCAGTAAGTGGTTATTTTTTTAATTGCTTCAGACCTATTGTATTCCTATTTATACTGTTATACATGCATTTGAAAATTGGGTAATTTGAAAACAAAAAATCACAACGAAATTAAAACTAAAAATCATGAAAAATCCAAGACTATTATAATCTTGGTGTGTATCATTAAAAAGTTAAAAAGTGTTTTATGGAGTTGCAGACGTTGTAGTGGTCTGCATGTAATGTGCAAATTCTGTTATTCGCGATTAGCATGCTAAGCGGAGATTTAGCTTCATTCACTTCTTATGTTGCATTACTATGTAATTCAGGGATGACATTCATGTTGCTTAGCGTAATGCACATAATTATTTGACATGAAATACTTACATGCAATATAGTATATCAGCTAATTGGGTTCATGTTAATGTACTTTTAGTGCAGCATACTGCGTAATGTGCTATCTCACCATTAGCATTCTAACGAATACATACTTCGTACGGGCACTGCACTAGTTATTCTGAAGTCTCTAACATGGAGGTATCTAAAGTGAGGTTCAACTGTAAGGTGTTATTTTAATTTATAAGTTTATAATTACACAAAACTGATGCCAGAGAAGATGCCGGGACAGCATATTTTATACAGATTTTTTGTTCAATAAAAAAAATAGTGAAATTTATGGAAGCCATAAACGGCCAATTCATTCATTTATTTTTTCCCCTCCGTTTTCTCGTGATAATGAGTTAATTTAATTTGTTTTCTCGATATATCGAGAAAATTATCTCGTTATCTCGGGGAAACAAATGAAATTAACTCAATATCACAAGAAAACAGAGGGGAAAAAATATATGAATGCATGGCAGTTTAGGGCTTCCGTAGAAATTAAAAAAGATATTCAATTTTTCTACAATATCAGCTTTCACAGAGATACATAACCATATAGCCCACCTCGTGTCTATTTCATACCAGCAGGCTATTTATACATCAATGCTATATTTCTCATATTTTGCTATTCATCATTCAGTAAGCAATTATACTTATATTACAAGTGTGGTATTCAATAATGAGGTTCTGATACACTTAGTCCTCAACAAAATGAATCGATATAAATCATGTGACACATCTTTAGAGGGGGATCTCACTCCAGTCCAGCTCTCCTCCACAGTCTGCATGGATCTGCCTTTTTTCTTTCTGCGGGGGCTGAGGAAGGATTTCTGCAGCCAGTGTAGCCTTGGGCGTGCTTTTGGGGGGCTTTGGGCTCAGGCTTTGAAGCAAGCTGTGAGGGCCTGACCACTGCAGCTTTCTAGATATATATGTATGTGTGTGTGTGTGTGTGTGTGCATGAGTGGGTGTGTGTGTAAGATTGAGTGAATGAGACAGCCTGAGAGAGCTGTGAACGTGATTCTGCATGTTGATGCACATACAAATCCCATACTGTTTGTCAAGAGGCTTTTTCTAAACATCGCTGTGTCACATGTTCTCGTCAGAGATGTCTCATCTCCGTCCCCAATGAGTGCGTTTCAACATGAGGGGGTCTTGCATTTGTCGGTGTGATAGACGGTGATTTCCCTCTGAGTGTGCTGTGGATACACAGCAGTACATGTCAACTGCATATCAGCACGCTTAATTCCCCAAAGATGGATGCTAAGTAGCTGATATCTTCTACAGACCTTTACTTTCCAATCTCCCCTTCCAAACACATAAATGTACCCCATTTATGTGTTATAATAATAATATGTTTACCCCATTAACCCTTTGATGCACAACATGGGTCTAAAGCGACCCGACAGAGTTTTTATGTTCTATATCTTTGCAATAAATTAATTTCATCAATCAGTATTCCAGGTTTTCCTCAATTAGTTTGTTTTTGATCATCATACATCCTAATTTTATTTTTTCCTTCATTCATTTTTTAATTAAATTCCTTTTTGTGTCATTACTCTTCTAATGCACAACTTGGGTCAAAAATGACCCATATCCATTTTTTAGCTAAGTAGCTTGCTAAGCTAACTACTTAGCTACCTTCTTGGCTAAGTAGTTAGCTAATTTTCTTGCTAAGATAACTACTTAGCTACCTTCTTGGCTAAGTTTTTAGCTAATTAGCTTGCTAAGCTAACTACTTAGCTAACTTCTTGGCTAAGTAGTTAACTTAGCTAAGTAGTTAGCTATGTAATAATACAAAAACTTTTTTTCTTCATAAAGTATGAGAGTCAAAATGGAAATAATGATCTGTTGTTATTAAAAACAAGATATTTAAAGAATACTTGGAATATTCAATCATAAAATAAGTTGATATCAAAAGAACAGAAACACACAGCAGCATAAAATAACATGGGAAATGTCATTTTGACCCATGTTGTGCATTAGAAGGAGTTAAAATATGTTGTGCATCAAAGGGTTAAAGGTTAAGTGGGTATATCTAATGGACGTGATGGACTGTAATTTTCTACACTTGGGTTTGATTGATTTTTAGTTTCAGATTGCAGCTGGGTTCTGTGCCTTGCATTTTATTTAGTCAATGAAAAAATAGCTGGGCAACTGTAGAGGGAACCCTCCCCCTATGTGTAGCTGACTGTACCAAGCCAGCTCTCTCAGATGAGATGATAAAGTCTCCGTTCTCTCCAGGAGGACATCATGTACTGTACAACATGAATAATAAAACTCTCTTGCAAACTTGCAGTTCACAACTGAGCTTTGCTTTTGAGCAGGAGAAATAAATCCTCTTGTCCAACATGAGCTTTAAATTTGACTATATTTATGACTCACTTAGCCATTAAAACTGCTTTAAGACCCTAATACTACTGATATCTATTCTAGGTAAATTGCTGTGGGTGAAATACTTTCTGGTATTTGCCAAGTTTGGTGTCATTCTCTGTATATTCTGTATCCATGTGAGGTTCACAAAATCAAATTGTCTTGAAGAAGATTTTTTACTAGCGATTGAGACCATAGTGTTGTCCTAAAAAAAAAATTCTGAGGTAATAAATCAAGTGAGAAGTTTTCTCATTTTGCATTGAAATGAATGGACAAAAATGTTTTTGCAGCTAAACTTAGCGCCCCCTGCTGGAAGAATTTGGTAGAATGCAGCTTAAGGCACTTCCTGGTTTGCCTCCCTGCTCAGACCAGGAGGTTGCCGCCTGGTTAGGACCAAGTCCGACACAAATCTAGCTGGCATGCATTATGCAGCAATCACTGGCGATTCTGCACAGGCCAGCTACTTTTGCAGAAATTGAATGACATATTCAGCAACAGCAGTAGTGGTTATAAAATAACACATACAAAAAGCTGAATTCTGACCTGTGGCACACTCTGCATGGCGTCCAATACTTCTAAGTTGGGTTCAAAGATAATCTTTGTTTGTTTTGTGTGGTTTAGGTGTGCACACTTAAGCATGAAGTCAGATTGACAGTGTATATATGCAAATACTTACTTTAAGTTTATTATTATTGACCTGACATTACAAGGTCAGTGTTTCTATTGGTGGATCATTAAGACTGAGAAAATACTCCTGTCATAACTTACCACAGAGTACAATAATACTGCCATGATGAAGACAATGGTTTCCATGGCAACTGCCTTATTAGCCCGCCATTTGCTGTAAATGTTAGATGTAACCTACATTCCAGCGTTCGTGTCAGTCGTGTGACAACTTTCTGACTGCACGCGCGCACACGCACACACACACACACACACACACACACACGCACACACACACACACACACAAACACACACACACACACACACACACACACACACATTTCACCATAAATTACGGGGTTTTATCATCACATGAAACTGTGGGAAGCCGAGAGATAATATAATTCACCTTCATTCTCTTTAATGCACATTTATACTTTTCAAAATCAATGTTGGAGTTCAAAGTGGTATAAATAGACAGATCATGCAGCACAAACTGGAGGGCGTTTTCTGTGATCTCTCCAAGATTCCATCCACTGCAGTTGAAACCTTTGGGTTAATTAGGCAATCCCTCCCTGGCTCTTACAACTGTTTTGATGCCTGGCTTCAAAATACAACTCTAGTGTGCTAGTTACATAATAAAAACATTACAAAGGCTTGTCATATCACACGTCGACCTGCACGCTGTGAAAACCTACTGCCTGAAATTGAAAACCGACAAATAAAGACATTCATAATTTCCACATTAGATAGCCTCCTGTTTCACGCAGCACCATTCCCACAACCAAATTATTCATTTGCTGCATTATTCAACAAAGCATTATTTATCCTTTCCTTGGGTTTTTAATCTTTGCCAGCAATGACTTTGTTCCAATATTAATGAAAGCTGCCCTTTAACAAAGACATCATCTCTGGCAGGGATAGGGTACAAAGCTCAAACAACCAGAATAAGCAATGACTTTGTCAAAACAGTTCACTGCTGCAAAGCTTACCTTCTGCAGGACACACGCACAAAGAATATTACTTTTCAACGTGTCAGATGACTACCACTGCTGTCTTTCAGTCATGTATTTTTGATGTCATTTTCTTGAATGTTGGCGTTAAATAATACATTATATTGTAATATTAACAAACTTGCCAGATGTCATTGTTTCCTTTCAGAACGGCTACTGTAAGTTTCATTATGCAGCACCAAGTCTTTGTATCATGTACTGTGTACTATTCAACTCTCTGGCAACATGTTACACAAGTGGCTGAATGACTGAATTACTTGGCCACTTGGGGGCAGCAGGAACAATTTGTGAACACAACAGAGACATGTTTTATGCAGGCGGCAACCTCCTGGTCTGAGCAAGGAGGCAAACCAGGAAGTACCTTAAGCTGCATTCTACCAGAAAGTCCAGCAGGGGGCACTAAGTTTGGCTGCAAAAACATTTCTGTCCATTCATTTCAATGCAAAATGAGAAAACTTCTCACTTGATTTATTATCTCAGATTTTTTTTTTAGGACAACACTATGGTCTCAATCACTAGTAAAAAAAATCTTCTAATAGTGTAAATTATGGCCCCATTTAGAAGAAAATAGAAGATAAAGAAGATAAAGAAAAAAAACACAAACAGGTACGAAACAAACTTCACTTAAATGAATGAATAACAGATAAATTAAATTATATGCTTTGGTTATGAACCCATATAAGATATATAACATTTGAAATACTCGTTTTCTGTTGCCATGAATATAAACTGGTTCAAGTCTGTGGCGTGTTATTTGTTGATTTCCAATTTAACAGAACATCAGAGGACTTTTTTGTCTGGTTTGAGTGAACCACTCCATTTCCAGGAGGAGGGGGAATACCTCCGCCATCCACCCTCCAGCACTCTCCTTAGCTGACACATATGTGAGCTATGAGAGACCTGAGTATTTATTGGGAGTTATGGAAGTGGGTGACCCAGTTCTCCAAGTCTGTCTCACATCTGGGCTGAATTTTGCATACTGAAACCATGAGTTATACTTACACGACATCCAAATCACACCTAATTAAGGACAGGATGTGAAGATAAGTAAGGAGGAACCACTGCTGCAACACTCTTCAAGTTGAGCTAATGAAGTGGAGTGAAGAGCAATTCTCCTCATCATCAAAGCAATCCAAAACTTAGTCTCATTCATGCGTTTTATGTGTGCAGGCCAATTTCTGTGGGTGGAGCCTATGAACTGCAGGCATGACCGGTTGGCTCGCCAAGTTTGATGGCAATAAACTTCCTGAAACTGGGTCCAATTGCAATATCTTGTGCCAACTCATGCCACGCAATGTAAATAGGCACACAGAATGGGATCAATGCACTATTAGGAGTGAAACACATTAACAGGCAAAGTTACAAAGATGGAACAAAGCATTAGCTATAGATTCATACTTACTGTGTAACTTAATTGTTTTTCAGCAATGTCAGTTTGACCCAGGCGGCAACCTCCTGGTCTGAGCAGGGAGGCAAACCAGGAAGTGCCTTAAGCTGCATTCTACTGAAAATTCCAGCAGGGAAATAACATTAATACATTAAATTGAAGATTTTATGCTTTCAGTGTTTTGGAATTAATTTACAATGGAAGTGACAACACACCAAACAGCATATTTAAAAAACATTTAAATAGGTAACTTTGAAAGTGACTTTTAATAAAGAGTATTAAAAGTACCTTTACCCAACATTGTCCCTGACAATATCTTACATGTTTTTTTTTTGTTTTTTGTGGGGTTTTTTTACATTTGCATTTTTTCAATGCAAATTCAATCAACTGACTCAGCCAATACATGCATCAATTTAAGCATGTTTTTCTTTTCCAACAAAATCCTGTTGCACAGAAAGGCTTAAAGGACAGGTTCCTGTACATTTTCTACCATTCATACACTCAGAATGGATGATCACATGTCTGTACTGTAACTCCCGAGGTAGGAAGTATAATGCTTTGGAAAGAAAGCCATACGTGCACTGACTTCAAGAGGGAAGATACATTGCATCTTTTATCATGTCAAGACAGAGAAAACTTGGCAAGAAAATTGAATTTCTCAAGGAGTAAGTACAAGTTTTAGCAGAAGAAAATACACTATATAGACAAAAGTATTTGGCCACACCTGTTAATTACTGAATTCAGGTTTTTTCAATCAGACCCCTTGCCACAGGTGTATAAAGCCAAGCACCTAGTATAGTGGAAAATCTTACGAGACAACAAGAGTTTCTAAAAAGACAGCCCTGTGCGGGATTTATTGACAAGTATCACAAAACAGATAAAATATTAAAGATACACAAACCAGATCCTTGCTTTCCTGTTATTGTTTCAAATGGTGTAGTGGGATTTCCTAACTCAGAGCTATTCATATCTTAGTCAAGCAGGAGTTTCCTGTAAAGAGACTATGACTGTTGGTCAGATTTCTTTGTGTTTGTCAAAACATATGTGATGCATATTTAAACTGCTATATGTTAGATATTTTAATACATCTTCAAATTAATACACAACACTAGCCATGCAGTCTCCATTTGCAAACATTTGTGATGCATAATGGGTTGTTCTGAAGAGCTCAGTGACTTCAAGCGTGGTAGCGTGATAGGATGCCACCCCTGCAATAAGACTGTTTGGGAAATTTCATCCATGCTGAATATTCCACGGTCTATTGAAAGTGATATTATTAGAAAGTGGAAGCGTTTTAGGAACAAAAGCAACATAGCCAACAAAAGATCACGTAAAATCACAGAGCGGGGTCAACAACTGCTAAGGCTTATGATGCGTGAAAGTCACCAACAATCTGCTGATGGCATAGCTGAAGAGTTCTGAACTTCCACTGCCATTAATGTGAGCACAAAAACTGTGTGGCGGGAGCTCCATGGAAGGGGTTTACATGGCCAAGCAGCTGCATGCAAGCCTTACATCAACAAGTCTAATGCGAAGCGTCGGATAGAGCTGGACTATCGTCACTGGACTGTGGAGCAGTGGAAACGAGTTCTTTAAAATGACAAATCACGCTTCTCTGTTTGGCAGTCAGATGGTGGAGTCTGGGTTTGGCCGATGCCGGTCAATTTTTCTGACTGCATTGTGCTAACAGTGAGGTTTGGTGGAGGAGGGATAATGGTATGGGGCTGTTTTTCATGGTTTGGGCTAGGACCCTTATCTCCAGTGTTGGGACAACGAAGCCTCGGGAAGCATTTGCTTTATTTACGGAGCCCAAGAGATGGCGCTCTTTGTTCAACAAAGGGCTGAAAACACACTCAATCACCATTGCTGAAGCCTTTTTTTAAAACCAAGACCGCCATCTAGTGGGGTCAAAAAATAAAGCAAATGCTTCAAGAGGCTTCATTGTCCCAACATTACTTATCTCAAGTGAAGGGCTATGTTAATGCTTTGGCATACCAAGAGTCTGTCAAATGCAGAACAACTGGTCCACGACCATATCACACCCATCCTTCACTCAATCCACTGGCTTCCTGTTTCATCCAGGATCGACTACAAAATCTCTCTACTAAACCATTAGTGCATTCATGGAAATGCCCCGCCCTACCTCAAAGCACTCCTCACACCTCAAACCAGACTCTTTTTAAAAAGGCCTTTTATTAAATGTATCGTTGTGCTTTGGCTTTTTAACCTTTTTTTAACCTTGTTGTACTCCGTAGCACCTTGGGATTGCTTTTAACAATGAAAAGTGCTTTACAAATAAAATGTATTATTATTATTATTATTTTGGACAATGCTTTGCTTCCAACTTTGTGGCAACAGTTTGGGAAAGGCCTTTTTCTATTCCAACATGACTGTGCCCCAACCCACAAAGCAAGGTCCATAAAGACATGGTTCAATGAGTTTGGTGTGAAAGAACTTGACTGGCCCGCACAGAGCCCTGACCTCAACCCCATGGAGCTCCTTTGGGATCAACTGTAAAGGAGATTGTGAGCCAGGCCTTCTCGTCCAACATCAGTGCCTGACCTTATAATGCTCTACAGAATGAATGGGCACAAATTCCCACAGAAGCATTCCGAAATCTTGTGGAAAGCCTTCCAAGACTAGTGGAAGCTGTTATAGCTGCGAAAGGGGGACCAACTCCATATTAAAGTTGATGTATGTGTGTGACCTCTAGGATAATCACAGCTACATGAAACTTCACAACCATAAACTAGAGACCTAAAGCATCCAGCAACAGCTTTCCTATGTACATAAAGAGTAAGGGTTTTTTCCGCAGTTTGAAGGAAAGAAGTGCTCATCATCCAATCGCTGAAAATACATAAATCTCCAAAATGACCAAAGTTTTTGAAACCAGATCACAGCATCGATTCTTCTATGTTGTTCCAAAGGTATTGGTATATTGATAGAATATTCTGGGGTTTTTTTTGGCCCATTTTTATCCATTCTCGATATGAATAAAATTGCATAATTCAGCACCAAATGTGTGTAACAAATGGTATCAACCCAAAAATTGCTTATGGGACATAGTTCCTGTACAAAAGACAGTCCCTGTCTCCATCAGTGCCACTTATCTTATATTACAGCCTGGTCTGTGCAAAAGGGTGTGTAATGCCAATGGCAGCTGCGGAAATCTCAAATGAGTCATAATTGACCTGTAATAGCTATTTCATCTATGAGCCTTCTGTCCAAATCCCAACATTGTCCCTCAGTGATACTCATCTTCCTGCCCCCCATTGATCCTATTCTTTTGGTTTCGTTTACTGGAGGTTACAAAAGTTCTTCATAGGTTACAGGAAACCTGAGCTGATGTGTTTCCCACCAAGAGTCATTATGGCAAGTGGATTGACTTTTTATAATGACTTCATGAGCCAGCGGTTGTGGTTCCCTAACGTTTTCTGTCAAGCCCTTTTCTAGATATGTCATTGTAATGCTGTAACAAACCAGTAAAGCCACACAGCTTTCTTTTTAATACTGCCACTTTCAGCATGGCTCTAGGCATGGCAATCATGATCATAGCATTGACTAGTGTTGAGACAACGAAGCCTCGTGAAGCATTTGCTTTATTTACAGAGCCCAAGAGATGGCGTTGTTTGTTCAACAAAGCTGAAGCTCTTTTTTAAAGCACTGACATTTGTGTTTTTGAGTGAAATGGCTTAATAACAATGGGATGGATTGCCATGAAATTTGGAATAAATTGAAATAACTTTGGTGATGCTCTATTTTTTCATCTAGAGCAAACTTCAGGTTTGAATGTGTCCAATTATTTGACCAAATATCTGCAAAATCAATGATAGCCTCAACTGTACTTGTGATTTTGCACCATTCAAGTCAGCTGGGGATTTGTTAGCTGACATTGCCAAGACATTTTGATAGATAGATAGATAGATGGATGGACGGATGGATGGATGGATGGATGGATTGATTGATTGTATATTTGCTTCATGGTAATTCATCACAGCAGCAAGTGGCCAAGTAAGAACAAAATAAAAGTATTCTGAGATTTTACAAATACGGGAAATAATCATGACCTTGATGTCTTTTTCCCAACTTAGACTGTATCAAGCCTTTTTCTATATTTACTGTGTCTATGTTTTTTTGAGTCATCATAGTTCGGTCCTTATCTGCCAGATGTTTACTTAACTCCTTTCAAAATGTTCTCTATGTCATAGAACTATAACTACACATTTACTCAGCCTTCCCCTGTTCCATGTCACCCAGATTGGGATCCCCTGAGTAAAGAACAATTTTGTGGACTGAACATGTTTTACTTCATTTTACTTTCATAGCTTAATTTCAATTTTAGAAAATGCTATCACTTTGTTGAAGGTAAAGTAACAAAAAGAAAAAAAAGTTTTGACAACTTGCATTGCTTTCTGCACTTCCATGTAAGCCAATTCAACAAAACACTGTGGAGTCCACACTATGTGGAACTCAAACAGAACTCTTTGTTGATGTGGCATTTTGAATGCAATATGGAGAGTAAGAAATAGGGGTCATTTTATGGCTGGCACAGAATGCATCAGAGTAGAGTCTCCGTATGAGAAACTGAATTTGCTCTCATCTGAGCAGCACAACTCAAGTCTCTGAATACAAATTGAGAGAGAGGGCTGAGGAGAATACGGCTCCGGCTCTTCTGATTCCACCAGGATTGGATGTGCCTTATTTCCAAGTGAAGTGCTCGCTGCTTCCATTCTCTGCCCTTTGGTCCTTCCCTGCTATCTCACTTTCAATTATTAGTTTTCTTCCTCTTTTTTCGCAGTGGGTGTGGAGGGGCTGTGCAGAGGGAAGAGGTGAGGTGACCTGATATATATCAAATCAGCCCTAACAGAGGACAACTCATCATCAGATTTCCTTTTGATTAGACTCAGACATCAGAGCAGCAGAAGAGAAAAGCATCAGTGGGCCAGAGGAGCACACCTGCCTGATAACAGGCAATCAGTGAGGGCCACAGGTCAGCCTGAACATGTGTTTGTTGGGGGTAACCATGCTTCAACATGAGTTGTTGTCTCGGTAAAAAGGCTGCTGCGCATTCACGCACAACAAGGACAAATGCACAAAGAAGAAGAAAATAGCAACAATGAGCAGCATATATGTGCATTCACTCCCACAATGATTTCTACATCATTGTTCCCCTGTGAACGCTTTTCTCATGACTCATTACTCAGGTCCAGAGTCCATGTTCAGCTTGTCTTCCAGTGTTTTATTGGTTTCAGTCACTGCATTTGCATGCACAGTTTAATCAAGCTATGCTTAAAAATAGATTTTGGCATCTAATCGGACTTCTGTCTTTGTCCCAGTTTACATGCAACTGAGAAAACTGAATAACTGACGGGAACGTGTCCTCCTCCTCAACACTGGGTCGCAATATGCGTTTTTCAGCGGGTTAATATGGCGCCCTTTCTGGTTGACCTCAGTTTGACACTTTGCCGTCGCTACTGACCGACTAACGTGACTGGCGAATGTGCGACCAGCTAATGTGACCGGCTAACGCGACCAGCTAACGTGACCGGCTAATGTGCGACCAGCTAATGTGACCAGCTAATGTGCAACCAGCTAACGTGACCGGCTAATGTGACCGGCAAACGTGACCGGCTAATGTGCGACCAGCTAACGTGACCGGCTAATGTGCGACCAGCTAATGTGACCAGCTAATGTGCGACCAGCTAATGTGACCGGCTAATGTGCGACCAGCTAACGTGACTGGCTAATGTGACCGGCTAATGTGCGACCAGCTAATGTGACTGGCTAACGTGACTGGCTAATGTGCGACCAGCTAATGCGACTGACTAATGTGGCCGGCTAACGTGACCGTCTAACGTAACCGGCTTTCTTGGATGTTTTTGTTCTGGGGGTCATACACCAGTGCGGTGGGTGGAGCATATGGAGCATGCGCACATGCGTTCTGTTTTCATACATGCCGGCAAACCAATTCCAATCGCATTATCTGGGTGTCCTAATCAGAATTTGAGAACTCAACATCAGTCGGACTAGCACGTTTACATGCACTTCAGTTGTCCAGTTATAGTCAATATAAGGCAATAATTAGTTTTTTTTTCAAGTGTCATGTAAACGTACTGAGTTATGTAGGATACATGTATCACAGTACTTTGACTGGAGTATCCCCATCCTGCCATCCAGCCTTTTTAGGCCAGTATTGAGCACAGGTCACAATCCAGGTTGTGGACTTTAGAAAGTAAGTTTTTAATCAGGATTCTATCAGAAACCAAAGAAAATTAGGGAGTGACCTGTTGCCCATGCCTTGAAAATCTAGGTCTTAAGGAATTTAGTGTTGATATGCAAATGCAGAAATTCTTGCCTGAGGCTTTTAATGTTTAAAAATCTACTTAGTCACCCCTGTCTCTCCCTCATAGTGAGCATGAAAGAGCTTACTAATCAAAAGCGCCCCCCCATGTGGCCTAATTCTGGTGATATAATGATGTTTATGTCACTTAGTCATTCCCTTCACTCACACACTTGGGTGGATGTTAATATTTTTTAGCTCTTCGAGTTTTAGAGCCTCAGCAGAAATTGAAATAGGAAATTCTGCATATAATAGTTGTTTGGTTATTTCAGTCTGGACCAAAATACATGACCGGACAGCAGACACAAACCTCTCCTTTGATCGAGCTGTAGACAGAGATCTAGATAGTTTAGAGCCAAAGTTCATTTTAAAAGAAGAACGTTTGACTTTACACTCCTGTTTCACCACCAAAAAGGATGTTTTAGCCTTGCTTCCGACTGGATTTGGCAAAGGCCTAATCTACCAACTAGCCCCGCTACCGCTCGCTGCTGTAACCACGGTGATCTCGCTACGAGCCGGGGGACAGCGGAGCCCCCAGAGACCCCCAGCAGCTCGTCTATTGACCATAAAATCAGTGGTTGTGTGTGGCTGAATGACATGAGGGGGGATAAGGCGTAAAAATAAATAGTCTTGCAGAAAGCGAGAACTGGAGGAGCAAAGCAGCAGCAACACTCTCTCACAGACACACACACACACACACACACACACACACTGCCGGTAGACTGTGAGCTGAAACTACGGAGCAGCCAGAGCCAGAACATGCTGCAGAAAAACGTTGCAGAAGCAGAATTGAGCATTTTAGTCTCAAAGTAGAGATGGGCTAGTCTGGCTATGTAAACATCAATTTCTGTCGCTCTACATACGTCATCTGGTATAACTGATACGATTGGCTAAGAGCTACGTACAGACGCTTATGATAGACATTCATAGCGCCCAATAAACGGCTCTGGAGGATCATAAACCACGCCTCCTCTAAGGAAAAATGAATAGGTGGCATCCAAACTATATCTCATTTGTGATATAGTCTGGCGTTAGCCAGGCTAACTCTCATACACACCTACGGATAATTTTGAGTCACCAATTAAACATAAGCTACATGTTTTTGGACTGTTGGAGGAAGTCGGAGGACCTGGAGAAAACATGAAATTTCCTCACAGAAGAGTCGCAAGCCAGAGTCGAACCAGCGACCATCTTGCTGTGAGGCGAGTGTGCTCACCACTACACTTACTAATTAAATACACTCCACTGCACTACATATAGGCTACACAACGGGACATAATGAATGGGACTGATATACACACTGTTGACAAAACGCAGCTGACACTTGTATGCTCTTTGCCTCTGCTGACCAATCAGGCATTTTTGGCCCCAAGGTACAAATCAATTATTTCACTTACTGGACTGCCACATCCATTTATCCCTGGAGGTCTGCATCCTCGAAGAACTGGCAACATTAAAACTACGCAGCACTACTTTTATTCTCACGGCCCTAATTATCACCAAGAAGACAATCCTATAACCTAAACATCATAAACTGGAAGAGTGTTCTTAATAGTTCGTACTTTATATCCCTGGAAGAAAATGTCTGCCTTTCTCAACTATGAAAGAGCTGTTTTCAATAAAACCAGGTCAACAATTAATTAACATCCACTGCTACTTCATATCCAGTCCATAATGCAATGATAAATGAATATAAATTCACTCTTTCAGTATTATACCGCACACACGTATCCCCACAAAGAAAAAACTTTGAATACTCTCTTTTCATTTGCCTCCACCTTATTATCTAACTTTTCCTCTTTTCAAGTTTTTTCCTTTCCTCACTTGTCTTCATGTATTCCACTCATTCTCATATCTTCTTGCAGAGCCATGGAACCAAATCTAGCAATACATACTTGCCCACTAAATATTGGGCATGTATTTGTCATGTTTTGATTTTGGGGGCACATTGATTATTTCTACATATCTATTAATTATTTACTCGATTTAGGCTTCATTATGTTTATTTTTTCCAGTTTTGTATTTCCATCAGTAACATGACAACTTCATACATGTTTTTAAACAAGGGTGAGAGTACGAGGGAGGGAGTACTTGAGTCCTAGACTTGGACTCAACTGTTACTCAAAGCCCAATTTCTTTTTGCAGTCTCACATTCTGATTACCCTGACTTGGACTGGAAGCCTAATTTTGGGGACTTGTGACTCAACTCGGACTCAGCATCATGCATTTTGCTGCATGGTGACTTGGACTTGCACATTTCTGTGGACTTTAGAAGAACTAAGTAAACTCCTTGAAATGGTGACAGTGTGTCACTATGTTTAATGTGGGATTATTTGTAGATCAGCTCTTTGAAGGTGTTTTTTAAAGTATGTGCCATGAATTGCATTCAAAGCTTTCTTAAGTTCATCACCGAGAGACTGCTGATTCGTGGGGTGCACATTTATGACTGATCAATGCAAGTTGTCCCACACAAAGTCAATTGGAGAGAGGTCCGGAGACTGGGAGGGCAAACTATCTTTTGAAGAACATCTTCCTCTTCTTTTCAGTCTAGGTAACCCTGGCAGAGCTTGGAAGAATCTTAGGGTCATTACCTTGCTACAAAACTAATTTTTCGAGCAACAAGTCTAAGTCCAGATGGAACTGCATGATGCTGGAGGATGGAGTGGTACTGGTCTTTCTTCATGATACCCTTTACTTCAAATGTATGTATGGTGTTTAATTTACACTCAAAGTCCGAACTTGAAAGTTGGAACTTGGAGCTCGGAACAACGTGGAAAATTCTGACATCCGTGTAGACCTTGAACGCACCACTAGCAGCCGGACACTCTATGTGCTGCAATGTAAATAGTCTAACTAACGGAGCATTAATCCTCTGTTTTACCGAGTAAATAGATTACTAATTTAATAAATTACGTGGTATCGGATCGGTGCCTGGACCAATACTCGCCTATACTGATGCAGCATTTTCGTCAGTATCGGAACAATTTCCGATACTGGTATCGGAATCGGAACAACTCTACATTCATGCATTTTTGCCTTTCACCATACTCCCCTTTCCTCAACCCAACAGAAGAATTTTTGTCTGGAGTCCTGCCAAAGCTGGATCCAGTACACCAGAGGGGTTTGCCTCCATTTCCTGGAAAGAGAGAACATTGCCTGTGATGTCGACAAAGTCTTCTGTCCTGAGACTGAGAATAAGTCTCTCTCTTCGACTTGGATTTTGCAGTTGCACAACAATTTACACTGTACTATAATGTGCTTTTTGTTTGTGTTATATTTATCCAATGAGCTTTTTCTAACTATATTTTATACTGCAGCCATTCAATACATTATTACTTGCAATACTTACAACATAAAATATGTAGAGTACAGTAGGTACTTTATCTTGGTTGCCTTGGCAACCGACCCATTTGTGCTGATTATAACACCCCCAATGCTTAAGGCTATAAAAAGGAGATGTAAAAGAGAGCGGCATGCCCTGTGTTTCATATTAGAGATATTTAATATGCAGGAGTATAGACCCATCAAATCAGTGTATTAGTATGTGAGTGTGTGTGTGTGACTGAGCTTTCAGATGTGTTTAGCTGATCAACTGGCTGATGTGATTGAGCGGTATAATTGTTCTGCCAATGTGATTGATTTGTACCTGCTTCTGAGGGGTTTCAGTATTGGACAGAGTGCTGTAGTCGGATATGGATGATAGAGGAGTGGAAACAGCCAAAACACCTTAATATTACATATTATATATAGAGCTAAATCTGGGCCAGAAGTTTAGATTAGTTTAATAAAAAAAAAAGGATTAAAAAACTAAAACCTGAGCTGAAGGCTCAAGTTTTGATTTTGAACTTTAACTTTTGATTCAGTTGAATTACTTTCCTTTTTCACTTTCATATATATTTTAATATTAGAGATCGTGTCTCTTTCATTTGCACACTGCAAATTTTTTGTTTCTTACCAAGATGAAAAAAACTTTAGATTAAGAAGTGTTAGATAATCTATCTTGTTTTAAGATTTAATTTCTTATTTTAAGCGTTCAACATGCTTATTTCTAGATTTAATAATCTTAATTTAAGAAATCTTGTCAAGTGAAATTATCTGTCCATGCAGCAAGATCATTTCCCTCAGATTTACTGTTTTTATCTTATTTTGAAACACCTTTTTTGAAGCGCAGATTTTATGTTTACAGATTCAGCCCTTTTTTATGGTTTAAAATGTATTTCTTTAGTTCCAGACTTTTGTCTAAAACACAAATTTTTTTTGTAATTTTGTGTCTTTTTGGGTCATTTTGTGTGTTTTTTTAAAATAATTTTGTGTTTTATTTTGTAATTCTGTGTGTTTTTTTGGTCATTTGGTTTATTTTGTAAGTAATTTAGTTTTTTTTGTCATTTTGTGGGTTTTTTGGGTCATTTTGTGTCTTTTTTTGTAATTTTGTGTCTTTTTTGGTCATTTTATGTCTTTTTTTATAAATATTGCAGTAAAAATGCTGAATGCAAACTGCAAAATTTGAGAAACCTGCAAAAATTAACTTATTAAATAATTTTTTACCTTTGCTGATAAAGAGTTGATGCACTAAAGTGGACATGGAAACTTTAGAGAAAAGCTGACAGCAGGTCTTGCTCCTGTGCTTTCATGGACTCCAGAGAGTTAACTGTGCATTAATTAGTACATCTGCTTATAGATAACTCAGCATACCTCAAGTTTTGCCAGTTGGCCAAAATATAAACAACTATAAGCTTATACAAGCCATCCTAATACAGCTGTTCTCACCCCTGGGGACGGGTTAAAGTGTTCATGTGTTAATGTGTTTTAGTCTTTGGTCACTTAATGTCTTTTTTTTGGTCATTTTGTGGTCATTTTGTGTCTTTTTTGGTCATTTTGTTTCCTTTTTTGGTCATTTTGTGTCTTTTTTAGTAATTTTGTCTTTTTTTGGTATTTTTTTTCTTTTTTGAGCTATTTTGTTTCTTTCTTTGGTCATTTTGTGTCTTTTTTGGTCAATTTGTGTCTTTTTTTGGTCAATTTGTGTCTTTTTTGGTCATTTTGTTTCCTTTTTTGGTCATTTTGTGTCTTTTTTTAGTAATTTTTTCTTTTTTTCTTTTTTTTTCTTTTTTGGGCTATTTTGTTTCTTTCTTTGGTCATTTTGTGTCTTTTTTGGTCAATTTGTGTCTTTTTTGGTCATTTTGTTTACTTTTTTTGGTCATTTTGTGTCTTTTTTGGTCAATTTGTATCTTTTTTGGTCATTTTGTTTACTTTTTTTGGTCATTTTGTGTCTTTTTTGGTCAATTTGTATCTTTTTTGGTCATTTTGTTTACTTTTTTTGGTCATTTTGTGTCTTTTTTGGTCATTTTGTGTCTTTTTGGGTCATTTTGTTTCTTTTTTGGGTGATCTGAAGTGTGTGTGTGAGATTCTGTTCAGTGAGTGGGGGTCGCGGACAACATGCATGTTAAATTGGGGGTCGCGACTCAAAAAGGTTGAGAACTACTGTCCTAATCAACAGTGTCATGAACCAAAATGATTTAATGACACCAGTTACTGCTTAATACGTCTCAATAGAAACACTTGTCAATTGTACCTTAATCTATTTAGTGACACAGGGTCTCTCCAATGTTTCTTTGTGTGCTTCGTGACTTTGGTCCTTGGAATAAAATGAAGACAAATTTGTCAGGCTTCGGCAGGGAGGCACATCGGGGAAAACAGCACACTCAGCAAAAACCTTCATTCACATGGCACACACACCCTTCTGATGGCAGCATGGAGGCAAATAGAGACATCTTCTTGTGTGTGTGTGTGTGTGTGTGGCAGTGTATCTATGCATGAAGCTGTGAAGGAGTTTGACACACGAGCAACTGATAATAAAAAGAGTACAGGAGATTAACTTGTTACTGCATCTGTTTCCACGTGTTTATTTCAGAATAAAAGCATATCTGCTATCTTCTCTGTCCTAACGACATCATCTCTCTCTCGCAAGCAGCAAAAATGAAAATAAATCAGGTCAAGGAGATTGTGGACTGTTGCTCAGCTATAATGACTAACAGCCCATCAACATCACCCACCTTGCAACGCTACACCTCTGTTAATAAAATGAATGTTATCCTGCGCAGCATCTCTCCCTGGAGTTCTGTGATAAGGGGCAATTGCCTCTTTGCTTATCTGAGGAATAAGATTAGCAGGATGGTCCTGAGCCCTCTTTCCCTGGACGACCACTGGAACCAGATAACTTTGCCTCAGGGACAGAAGAGACGGCATGGACAAATAAACATAGAGGCCTATGAGCCAACATGCTAAAATATATGTGCTTATTGTTGCTGTGCAGAGCTAGTCCAACCTTTACTCAAAAGAGCAAATATAGATGGGATCATAATAAATAACTTTAGACCAGGTTATAACTCAAATTACCTGGGGGCTGTTGGAGGCAATATCAAAATGACCAAAAAAAGACACAAAATGACTAAAAAAAGACACAAAATGACAGAAAAAAACTAAATTAGTTAAAAAAGACACAAAATAACCAAAAAAAAGACACAAAATTACAAAAAAAGACACAAAATGACCAAAAAAGACACAAAATTACCAAAAAAAGATACAAAATGACAAACAAAAGACACAAAATGACCAAAAAATACACAGAATTACCAAAAAAGACACAAAATTATTTTTAAAAACACAGAAAAAAAAGTAAATTACTTAAAATAGAAACTAAATGACCCAAAAAGTACACAAAATTACTAATAAAGAAACAAAATTATTTTTAAAAAGACACAAAATTACCAAAAAAAGACACAAAATTACCAAAAAAGACACAGAATTACCAAAAAAAGACACAAAATTACCAAAAAAAGACACAAAATTATCAAAAAAGACACAGAATTACCAAAAAAGACACAAAATTATTTTTTTAAAAAAGACAGAAAACTGCCAGAAAAAAAACTAAATTACTTTTTTTTTTAAATGACCCAAAAAGTACGCAAAAATTACTAAAAAAGACACAAAATGATTTTAAAAAGACACAAAATTACTAAAAAAGACACAAAATTATTTTAAAAAGACACAAAATTACTGAAAAAGACACAAAATGACAGAAAAAACTAAATTACCTAGAAAATAAACTAAATTACCCCCAAAATAAACAAAATTACTAAAAAAGACAAAACATTTTTTTAAAAGACACAAAATTACAAAAAAAGATACAAAATTATTTAAAAAATGACACAAAATGACCAAAAAAGACAGAATTACCAAAAAATGACACAAATTTATTTTAAAAAGACACAAAATTACTAAAAAAAGACAAAATGACCAAAAAAAGTAATTAAAGGGACCTTCCACACACAACACGGTAAAGTGCCATTCATATAAAACTCACATTAAACTTTCATATCAAGGTGGGGGCCACAAAATATCATCACGAGGGCCGCAATTGGCCCGCGGGCCGCAAGTTTGAGACCCATGCTCTAGAAAATTTAAAGTGTTTGTTACACGATGGGTTCTTATGGGTTAAATTCAAGAAAGAAAAGTCACAGTGACATAAGTGTGGTGTGTTTGTACATAAATCACAGTCATATTCATACTTTAACTGGTTCTATAGTTTATTGCTCCCTGTTGATATGCTGGGTAAACAGAGTGTAGATAAAGAGACAGAGATAAGTTGATAGAGCCGTTTTAAGTTGAGACAGATGCTGCGGGGCGTGGCCGTTAGCAGACGGGGGTTGGAGGTTTGAGTTTATGAAGCAGCAAAGGACAAAGAGCCTCTTCCATGCTGGCCTTGTAAGACTGCATTGGTATGCAGCGACTGGTGGCGACCCAAATTAAAAAGGAATGTATTACACAGGATTTTACACTTGGCCGACCAGGCTGAAGAAAACTCATCAATCCAAAGAGTAAGAGATAACTCCAAAGGGAAGGCAGCGGGGTGTTTATTGGAGGAGGCGGAGGGTGTTTGCTTAGACTTGCTTTCTGACCTTCATGCAAAAAACAAAACAGAAAACATGCAAACAAATCCAACTATACGCAGATTATTTTCCATTATTGTGTTTCTTTGTGCATTAGTTTGACTCTCAAATGCTCAATACGTGTTTTCAGGTCAAACGCTGTTCTTTTTATACACATTTTTTTTGTTTTATTATCGTTGGAGATGTGTTGGTCTTGTAAAGGGCTAGATCAGGGGTCTCTAACTCAAATTACCTGGGGCCCGCTAGAGGCAGTATTAAAATGACCAAAAAAAGACACAAAAAGTTACAAAAAAAAAGACACAAAATGACCAAAAATAGACACAAAATGACTAAAAAAAAGACACAGAATTACCAAAAAAGACACAAAATTATTTTAAAAAAGACACAAAATGACCCAAAAAATACACAAAATGACCAAAAAAAAAGACACAAAATTACTAAAAAAGACACAACATTATTTAAAAAAGACACAAAATTACCAAAAAGGACACACAATTATTAAAAAAGATACAAAATTATTTTGAAAAAGACACAAAATTACTAAAAAAAAGACACAAAATGACCAAAAAAAGACAAAATTACAGAAAAAGACACAAACTTATTTTAAAAAGACACAATATTATTTAAAAAAAAAAAAAAATGACCAAAAAATACACAAAATTTCTAAAAAAGACACAAAATTATTTAAGAAAGACACAAAATTACCAAAAAAAAGACACAAAAGTATGAAAAAAAGACACAAAATTATTTAAAAAAGACACAAAATTATAAAAAAAAAACACACAAAATGACCAAAAAATACACAAAATTTCTAAAAAAGACACAAAATTATTTAAGAAAGACACAAAATTATTTTTAAAAGTAATTAAAGGGACCACAACACGGTGCAAAGTGCCATTCATATAAAACTCACATTAAACTTTCATATCAAGGTAGGGGCCACAAAATATCATCACGAGGGCCTCAACTGGCCCGCGGGCCACCAGTTTGAGACCCATGAACTGTAAGATGTCATTAAAAGTTACGCTCTTACTCCTCGTGGCTTTTAAGGTTAAATACTTTGTGTTAAAGCTGCTATAAATCAATTTCTTCCATGTGCCCTGCATTCCTCTTCCCATTAATTAAAAAGGATTTGTGAGAATTAATTGCTGTGCCTTGTAAGCTACCTTATCAAATGTAAATTGCTTATTGAGGCAAAGTAATTAAAAGGAAACCCACACCCCGGGAGCTCCATCTGTTGTAGTAAGGACCTCTACGCACTCAGACAACAGGTTCGGGGCTATGCACACTGCAAGATTTCTGATATGATGTCAACTCAATTAAGTTAGCCCACACAAACGGCAGGCACAGGGGTGAACAGTCCCCCGTCAGTCCTGCTTCAGGTCGTCTCCCAGTTCTTCTTCTGCACAAAGACGCTACAATGGCACTTTAATTAGTCGGAGGAATCTTGTAGTGTCAATCAACCCTGAGGGACGAATGAAGAAACAGCTGCACACGGACACACACACATGCAAGTATGAGGTAATTACATCACTCATTTACTATAAAGCAGCTGTTCTCAACCTTGGGGTCGGGACCCCAATTGGGGTCGCGAGATGATTTCTGGGGGTCGCCAAATTATTTTGGAAGTCAGCTCTGTCTCCACTGTGTTAAAGTGTTCATGTGTTTTAGTCTTTTTGGTAATTTTGTGTCTTTTTTTGGTAATTTTGTGTCTTTTTTTGGTCATTTTGTGTCTTTTTTGGAAATTTTGTGTCTTTTTTTTGTCATTTTGTGTCTTTTTTAATCATTTTGTGGTCAATTTGTGTCTTTTTTGGGTCATTTTTTGTCTTTTTAGTAATTTTTTTTATCATTTTGTGGTCAATTTGTGTCTTTTTTGGTCATTTTGTGTCTTTTTTGGTCATTTTGTGTCTTTTTTTGTCATTTTGTGTCTGTTTTGGTAATTTTGTGTCTATTTTTGGTCATTTTGTGTCTTTTTTTAATCATTTCGTGGTCAATTTGTGTCTTTTTTGTGTCATTTTATGTCCTTTTTGGTCATTTTGTGGCTTTTTTGGTCATTTTGTGTCTTTTTTTGGTCATTTTGTGTCTTTTTTGTCATTTTGTGTCTTTCTTTGGTCATTTTGTTTCTTTTTTTGGTCATTTTCCGTCTTTTTTTAATCATTTTGTGGTCAATTTGTGTCTTTTTTGGGTCATTTTTTGTCTTTTTCATAATTTTTTTATCATTTTGTGGTCAATTTGTGTCTTTTTTGGTCATTTTGTTTCCTTTTTTTTGTCATTTTGTGTCTTTTTTTGGTCATTTTGTGTCTTTTTTGGTCATTGTGTGTCTTTTTTTGTCATTTTGTGTCTGTTTTGGTAATTTTGTGTCTTTTTTTGGTCATTTTGTGTCTTTTTTTAATCATTTCGTGGTCAATTTGTGTCTTTTTTTGTCATTTTGTGTCTTTTTTTGTCATTTTGTGTCTGTTTTGGTCATTTTGTGGCTTTTTTGGTCATTTTGTGTCTTTTTTTGGTCATTTTGTGTCTTTTTTGTCATTTTGTCTCTTTTTTTGGTCATTTTGTTTCTTTTTTTGGTCATTTGTGTCTTTTTTTTGGTCATTTTGTTTCCTTTTTTGGTCATTTTCCGTCTTTTCTGGTAATTTTGTTTCCTTTTTTGGTCATTTTCCGTCTTTTCTGGTAATTTTGTTTTCTTTTTTTGGTCATTTTGTTTCTTTTTTGGGTGATCCGAACTGTGCCTGTGAGATTGTGTTAAGTGAGCGGGGGTCGCGGACAACATGCATGTTAAATTGGGGGTCGCTACTCAAAAAGGTTGAGAACTACTGCTGTAAAGGATACAGTGTATTTTAGTCCTCTGTGATATATGCACGTTTTTTGGTAATTCTGTGTCTTTTTTTGGTCATTTTGTGTCTTTTTTAAGGAAATTATTTATTTTTTCTGTCATTTTGTGTCTTTTTAAGTAATTTATTTATTTTTTCTGTCATTTTGTGTCTTTTTTAAGTTATTTATTTATTTTTTCTGTCATTTTGTGTCTTTTTTTGTCATTTTGATACTGCCTCCAGCGGCCCCCAGGTAATTTGAGTTTGAGACCCCTGCTCTAGGTCATCCATATTAGAAACACATAGGAAAGAAATGTCAATAACTCCATTTTTACACAATCGTAACCAGTAGTTCCATAAATGAAGTTGGGAGACTGTAGCAGCTCCTTTGTGGAAGCTATTGCAGCTTGAATGTTATGTGCATAATTAACTCTAAAGTAGCTATTCCTCGCCTCTTTTATGCTTTCGAATAATTAATACTGTATTTGAGTACGAGTTTGACTTTAAAATGAAGAGAATGGAAGGTCAAAGAAATATTGTGGATATACGAGCCTGTCCACTGTAGAATTATTCAAATATTCAAATGAAGACTATTTTCCTATTCTGTATTCCTTGCTGTTCCACTCTTCATTCATCTTGCTTTCCTCGCTGACATTAACTGTAGAAAGCCCCCCAGGGTGACAGAAAGGATAATTTCATCATAAAAATTGCCATCGGCTCTGTTTACATAATCGATGATGTCTAGGTTGCCCCTTTAACCCCTGCAGCACTGTTTAAAAAAAGACATATGACAGGCTTTCTTTTGGGATGTGAAAATCAGTATGCATGATGGAATGGCATCCACCGTGACAAATTAACCCATAAGAACCAATGGTGACACCCTTGTAACAAACACTTTAAATTCTAGATCAGGGGTCTCAAACTCAAATTACCTGGGGGCCACTGGAGGCAGTATCAAAATGACAAAAAAAAAAGACACAAAATTACTAAAAAAAAGACTCAAAATGACAGAATAAAACTAAATTACTTGAAAAAAAGACACAAAATGGCCCAAAAAGACACAAAATGACCAAAAAATACACGTAATTACCAAAAAAGAAAACACAAAATTATTTAAAAAAGACAAAAAATGACCCAAAAAGACACAAAATGACAGGGAAAAAAATACTTAAAAAAGAAAAAAATGACCAAAAAAAGACACAAAATTACTAAAAAAAAGACACAAAATGACAGAAAAAAACTAAATTACTTAAAAAAAAGACACAAAATGACCAAAAAATACATGTAATTACCAAAAAAAAACACACAATTTTTAAAAAAAGACAAAAAATGACCTAAAAAGACACAAAATGACAGGGAAAAAAAATACTCAAAAAAGACAAAAAATGACCCAAAAAGACACAAAATGACAGGGAAAAAAAATACTTAAAAAAGAAAAAAATGACAAAAAAAATACACAAAATGATTAAAAAAGACACAAAATGATTTAAAAAAGACACAAAATGACAAAAAAAAGACACAAGATTACCCCAGAAAGACAAATAATTTCCAAAAAAGACACAAAATTATTTAAAAAAAGACACAAAATTATTTTTTTAAAGTAGTTAAAGGGACCTTCCACACACAACACGGTAAAGTGCCATTCATATAAAACTCACATTAAACTTTCATATCAAGGTGGGGGCCACAAAATATCATCACGAGGGCCACAATTGGCCCGCGGGCCGCAAGTTTGACACCCATGTTCTAGAATCTAAGATTACACCCATTTAACAATTCTAACCCATTAATAGATGTGTCCTGTATTGCATTTCACTTCTTCTGACCATATTTCCTGTTGATATACGTTATGGAGATGCAAACAAAAAGGCAAATGGTTATTTGTTTTTATTTATTATTCGTTACTTAAAAAACAAATCTGAAAAATAATTGATTGTTAAACAGCACTATTAATGTCACAATTTTGATAAACGTTGTGGAGTTGCAAAGAAAAAGGCAAATTGGTGTTTCTGTAAGCAGAAAATGTGTCTAGTTTACTTATTTTAAAATAAGAAATATTATGAACACAAATACAATAAACGCCCAATCTAACGTTTATGTCACATCACAGATCTTTGACATTTAGGGGTAGTATTTATTAAAAAACATCATGAATGTGTTCTATGTGTTCTATCCCCCATCATTTTACTTTAAGGATGAATAGGTCTGGGTTCTTATGGGTTAAATAATAATAATAAAAAAAAAAACATCAACAAGATCAATGATTGCTCTATTTAAATGTAATTAAGAGAAGGACATGGCTAAAATTCCGACTGAGTGCTGCCAGCTTTATTTGAGCTGTGAAAACGTTCCGGATGCGAACCAGTGAGCCGAGGATTCCCAGTAGACTCCCAGTCACAGCACAGCTCATCATGGGGCCACTCAGTCTCTCAGGGGTCAAGGGTCATTAGTTAAAGTAAGCAAAGTTGCCAGCAACTTTGCTTCAGTGAACTACATTGTTTTTCACATGCATCCCTTTCATGCTCCACTCCCATTGACTCCCGACAATAATCTGCATTTGTTCTTTTTTATTTTGAATATACAATGTGCGCATGTCTTAAATCAGCTATTCTCAACCTTGGGGTCCCAGCCCCAATTGGGGTCGCGAGATGATTTCTGGGGGTCGCCAAATCATTTTGGAAGTCAGCTCTGTCTCCACTGTGTTAAAGTGTTCATGGTTTTTTAGTCTTTTTGGTCATTTAATGTCTTTTTTGGTGATTTTGTGGGTTTTATTGGTCATTTTGTTTCCTTTTTTTGGTCATTTTGTGTCTTTTTTGGTCTTTTTGTGGTCACTTTTTGTTATTTTGTGGTCAATTTGAGTCTTTTTTGGTCATTTTGTGTCCCAAAGTATCAAGTTGTTACTTTCCAAGGAGTCTCTGGCTTGAAGCTGACTGTTACACACTCAGGAGGTCAGAATGGACCTTTAAACTTATAGCAAAGGACTTAGATTAAAAGTAACAATAAAATATAAAAAATATATAAATTCACAGACAGAGAGATGTTTTAGTTGTTCTCTGCTTCATTATTTGTCCAAAATCCGTCATGTCAACTGAGTTTGTCTGATCTGAACTGTGTGTGAGTGGGGGTCACGGAAAACATGCATGTAGTGATTAGGGTTGTCAAAAGTATCGATACTCAAAGAACTATCGATACTTTTGACAACCCTAATCACTACTATCATCATCATTGATCATGGTTTGGTCCAGACACTCTCTTCTATTATCTCATCAGTGTTAGCCACATTTCTTATTATCATTGCTACTGCTAAAGACACTTCTGCTGTCAGTTTATATTAACTGCTGCTATGACTATTAACATTAATCCTATTCCTATTCTATTATAACTGCTACTTTTACTGTTATTACCGCTCTTTTTGATTATATTTACCAGCACAACAATGATTATAAATCTTTACAGGCATCATTATAGGGTCATTGCTGTTATTGTTCATCTCTCTCCTCCTCTCAAATCTCCTTCTCCATCCTTTCTCCCTCTTCTTTTTTTTTTTTTAAATTTTTTGTCATTTTGTGTCTTTTTTGGTCATTTTGTGTCTTTTCTTGGTCATTTTGTGTATTTTCTTGGTCATTTTGTGTATTTTTTTGGTCATTTTGTTTATTTTTTTTAAAGTAATTTAGTTTTTTTTCTGTCTTTTTGGGTCATTTTGTGTCTTTTTTTAAGAATGTTGTGTCTTTTTTTGGTAATTCTGTGTATTTTTTGGACATTTTGTGTCTTTTCAGTAGCTTCTACTCAAGAAGAAAACTGATTATCAATCTTTACAGGCATCATTATAGGGTTATTGCTGTTATTGTTCATCTCTCTCCTCCTCTCAAATCTCCTTCTCCATCCTTCCTCCCTCTTCCCTTTCACATTCTATCTATTGCTATTTACTGTGTTGATCTGTTCTGTATAAATAACATCTATTGCACATCTTTCTATGCTGTTTCTCTGCCTGAAGCTTCCCTCTGATTCCTCTTCTCTCATTGTCAAAAACCTCAAGGTGATCGTTTCAATACAGCTACACTGGTGACAATAAAGCATATTGAACTAATTATAACCTCTTTAAGTAATTTAGTGTCTTTCATGGTAATTCTGTGTATTTTTTGTCATTTTGTGTCTTTTTTTTGGTCATTTTGTGTCTTTTATTTGTCAGTTTGTGTCTTTTTTTGGTAATTTTGTGTATTTTTTTGGTAATTTTGTGTATTTTTTGGTCATTTTGTGTCTTTTTTTGTCAGTTTGTGTCTTTTTTGGTAATTTGTGTCTTTTTTCATTTTGTGTCTTTTTTTGGTCATTTTGTGTTTTTTTTTTAAGTAATTTAGTTTTTTTTCCTGTCATTTTGTGTCTTTTTTTTGTCATTTTGTGTCTTTTTTTAGTCATTTTGTGTCTTTTTTTAAGAATGTTGTGTCTTTTTTGGTCATATTGTCTTTTTTTAAAGTAATTTAGTTTTTTTCCTGTCATTTTGTGTCTTTTTGGGTCATTTTGTGTCTGTTTTTTAAGAATGTTGTGTCTTTTTTTGGCAATTCTGTGTATTTTTTGGTAATTTTGTGTCTTTTTTTTTGAGGATTCTTTATTTCTGATGATTAAAACCCATTAAATAGTGTGTTAACGCCCAGATCATGTCAAAACCAGGTAAGAAAGAGAAACTTACACTTTCAGTGACCTGTGAATTTGCGTGTCTGCTGACAGTTTAGTTTTTGACGGCTTTTTTGTCAAGCAGCTCCAGCTAAAAGATCAAATGAAAGAGCCTGAGAATAAAGGTCAAATCTGAATTAAAATCCAAGTGGTCCAGGTGAGAGAAAGTTCCCTCTGATTCCTCTTCTCTCTGTGTCAAAAACCTCAAGGTGATCGTTTCAATATGATACACTGGTGACAATAAAGCACATTGAACTGATTAAAACCTCTTGAGGAATCTGCATGGAATGTGAAAAAGCTTTTGGGTTTCATTAGAAGAAAACTGATGTTAGAGATGAACACTAGCACAAACTGTACTTACCAATGAGGATAGGTTTGGTATGATTCAAAAGTGTGTCTTTTTTTGTAATTCTGTGTATTTTTTTGGTCATTTTGTGTCTTTTTTGTCATGCTGTGTCTTTTTTTTTTGTTATTTTGTGTCTTTTTTTGGTCATTTTGTGTCTTTTTTGTCATTTTGTGTCTTTTTTGTCATGTTGTGTCTTTTTTTGTTATTTTGTGTCTTTTTTGTCATTTTGTTTCTTTTTTAAGTAATTTAGTTTTTTTCCTGTCATTTTGTGTCTTTGGGTCAATTTGTGTCTTTTTTTTTAAATAAATGTGTCCTTTTTTTGTCATTTTGTGTCTTTTTTGTCATTTTGTGTCTTTTTTTAAGAATGTTGTGTCTTTATTTGGTAATTATTTTGTGTCTTTTTCTTAAGAATTTTGTGTATTTTTTGGTAATTTGTGTATTTTTTGGTCATTTTGTGTCTTTTTCTGTCATTTTTTGTCATTTTGTCTTTTTTGGTCATTTTGTGTCTTTTTTTTAAGTAGTTTAGTTTTTTTTCCTGTCATTTTGTGTCTTTTTTGGGTCATTTTGTGTCTATTTTGGTAATTCTGTATATTTTTTTGTCATTTTATGTCTTTTTTGGTCATTTTGTGTCTTTTTTTAAGTAATTTGTTTTTTTCCCCTATCATTTTGGGTCATTCTGTGTCTTTTTTAAAGAATGTTGTGTCTTTTTTGGTAATTCTGTGTCTTTTTTTGGTCATTTTGTGTCTTTTACCAATGAGGATAGGTTTGCTATAATTCAAAAGCACACAAAGTTTGGCATTTTAAAATTCTCACTGCTCTGTCTTCTAAACTGCCATTCAGCCATTTTCAAGCCATATATTTCACACACACAGAGATCCCTGAACACTTACAATAGCTAACTTCTGCAGCTGTGGACCTGTCATAGGTGTCACTATTGTTGTTCCTCACTCTGACATTTCCCTTTCCCTGCGCGGCCTCACTCTTGACCTTCACCACGGTACAGAGGCCCTCCAGCCGAGGGATGTAATATTCTCTATAGGTGCATATCAACTGCCAAGACTGTTTTCAAAGGTTCCTCCCACCCAGAGCCACCTCACCTGCAAACTACAAAGGAGAAGCATTTTCAATCAGGTCTCAGAAGCAGCGGCCTTAGTATCCGTGGCCCCCGGGCTCTGCTGCACACCGCTGACCCTTCAGCTCAGTGGTGGGAGCAGTTCAAAGCCGAGCGGAGACACACATCTCTTACTGCTACAACACATGTCCACGTTAGCTGGAGCGCTAACGCTTGCACAGTGAGAAACAGAAGAGCACATGGTAGTTTTGTGTCTTTTTTGGGGTAATTTTGTGTCTTTTTTTGTAATGTTGTGTCTTTTTTTGGTCATTTAGTGTCTTATTTTAGTAATTTTGTGTCTTTTTTAAATAATTTTGTATCTTTTTGTGTCATTTGTAGTCATTTTGTGTCTTTTTGGGTCATTTTGTGTCTTTTTTTGGTCATTTTGTGTCCTTTTTGTGTCCTTTTGTGTCTTTTTAAAATAATTTTGTATTTTTTTTGTGTCATTTGTAGTCATTTTGTGTCCTTTTTGGGTCATTTTGAGTCTTTTTTAAATAACTTTGTATCTTTTTTGTGTCATTTGTAGTCATTTTGTGTCTTTTTGGGTCATTTTGTGTATTTTTTTGGGTCAATTTGTGTATTTTTTTGGGTCAATTTGTGTCCTTTTTGGGTCATTTTGTGTCTTTTTTTAATAATCTTGTGTCTTTTTTTGGTAATTCTGTGTATTTTTTTGATAATTTTGTGTCTTTTTTTGGTCATTTTGTGTCTTTTTGGGTCATTTTGTGTCTTTTTTTAATAATTAGGTGTCTTTTTGGTAATTCTGTGTCTTTTTTGGTCATTTTGTGTCTTTTTTTAGTAATCTTGTGTCTTTTTTGGTAATTCTGTGTCTTTTTTCAATAATTTTGTGTTTTTTGGGTCATTTTGTGTCTTTTTTTTAAGTAATTCTGTGTCTTTCTTGGTAATTCTGTGTATTTTTGGTAATTTTGTGTCTTTTTTTCTTGTCGTTTTGTGTCTTCTTTTGCTCATTTTGTGTCATTTTTTAAGTAATCTAGTTTTTTTTCTGTCATTTTGTGTCCTTTTTGTGTCCTTTTGTGTCTTTTTAAAATAATTTTGTATCTTTTTTTGTGTCATTTGTAGTCATTTTGTGTCCTTTTTGGGTCATTTTGAGTCTTTTTTAAATAACTTTGTATCTTTTTTGTGTCATTTGTAGTCATTTTGTGTCTTTTTGGGTCATTTTGTATATTTTTTTGGGTCAATTTGTGTCCTTTTTGGGTCATTTTGTGTCTTTTTTTGGTCATTTTGTGTCCTTTTTGTGTCCTTTTGTGTCTTTTTAAAATAATTTTGTATCTTTTTTTGTGTCATTTGTAGTCATTTTGTGTCCTTTTTGGGTCATTTTGAGTCTTTTTTAAATAACTTTGTATCTTTTTTGTGTCATTTGTAGTCATTTTGTGTCTTTTTGGGTCATTTTGTGTATTTTTTTGGGTCAATTTGTGTCCTTTTTGGGTCATTTTGTGTCTTTTTTTAATAATCTTGTGTCTTTTTTTGGTAATTCTGTGTATTTTTTTGATAATTTTGTGTCTTTTTTTGGTCATTTCGTGTCTTTTTGGGTCATTTTGTGTCTTTTTTTAATAATTAGGTGTCTTTTTGGTAATTCTGTGTCTTTTTTGGTCATTTTGTGTCTTTTTTTAGTAATCTTGTGTCTTTTTTGGTAATTCTGTGTCTTTTTTCAATAATTTTGTGTTTTTTGGGTCATTTTGTGTCTTTTTTTTAAGTAATTCTGTGTCTTTCTTGGTAATTCTGTGTATTTTTGGTAATTTTGTGTCTTTTTTTCTTGTCGTTTTGTGTCTTCTTTTGCTCATTTTGTGTCATTTTTTAAGTAATCTAGTTTTTTTTCTGTCATTTTGTGTCCTTTTTGTGTCCTTTTGTGTCTTTTTAAAATAATTTTGTATCTTTTTTTGTGTCATTTGTAGTCATTTTGTGTCCTTTTTGGGTCATTTTGAGTCTTTTTTAAATAACTTTGTATCTTTTTTGTGTCATTTGTAGTCATTTTGTGTCTTTTTGGGTCATTTTGTATATTTTTTTGGGTCAATTTGTGTCCTTTTTGGGTCATTTTGTGTCTTTTTTTAATAATCTTGTGTCTTTTTTTGGTAATTCTGTGTATTTTTTTGATAATTTTGTGTCTTTTTTTTGGTCATTTCGTGTCTTTTTGGGTCATTTTGTGTCTTTTTTTAATAATTAGGTGTCTTTTTGGTAATTCTGTGTCTTTTTTGGTCATTTTGTGTCTTTTTTTAGTAATCTTGTGTCTTTTTTGGTAATTCTGTGTCTTTTTTCAATAATTTTGTGTCTTTTGGGTCATTTTGTGTCTTTTTTTTAAGTAATTCTGTGTCTTTCTTGGTAATTCTGTGTATTTTTGGTAATTTTGTGTCTTTTTTTCTTGTCGTTTTGTGTCTTCTTTTGCTCATTTTGTGTCATTTTTTAAGTAATCTAGTTTTTTTTCTGTCATTTTGTGTCTTTTTTTAGTAATTTTGTGTCTTTTTTTGCTCATTTTGATACTGCCTCCCTGCACACAGCTGACCCTTCAGCTCAGTGGTGGGAGCAGCAGAGACACATCTCTTACTGATACAACACATGTCCACGTTAGCTTGCGCGCTAACTCTTGCACAGTGAGAAACAGAAAAAGCCGGACCGAGCCACTTCAAGCCGATTCTAAAGACGTCTGGGTAAAATAATTACCTGCATTTTAAATGATGCTGACAGATTTAGTCAACACTTTCTTTTTGTTGATACTCGCTAATGATGATTTATGATCATAGACCATGAAAGCACATGCTGTGATTCATCATAGCCCTAAAAGCTGCAAGACTCCTGAACTCATATTATTTGATTAATATTTTATAACAGTAATTAGGGCAGCACAGAGTGGTTAAGGAGGAAAGACTAAAAGCCTGCTGTGAAAAGGCAAATAGAAGTCACACTTCTATTGGTGCAACTACATTTTAGCAATCAGTTGCCTACTTACACACATATAACAGACATAAAGCAACATTAGTATTCATTCAGAGTTTGTGTTTGTTTTAACCTGATAAGAGACTCATAGTGAGTTTTTCTTTAAGCTTTTTTTTTTTGTCTCTACCAACTCCTGAGACAGATATCTGTCTCTGTATCTTCTAAATCAGGGGTCTCAAACTCGCGGTCCGTGGGCCAATTGTGGCCCTCGTGATGATATTTTGTGGCCCCCACCTTGATATGAAAGTTTAATGTGAGTTTTATATGAATGGCACTTTACTGTGTTGTGTGTTGAAGGTCCCTTTAATTATTTTTTTTTTTGGTAATTTTGTGTCTTTTTTAAATAATTTTGTGTTGTTTTTTTTTTTTTTATAATTTTGTGTCTTTTTTGGTAATTCTGTCTTTTTAAAAAAATGTTGTGTCTTTTTTTAGTAATTCTGTGTCTTTTTTTGGTAATTTTGTGTCTTTTTAAAGTAATTTTGTCTTTTTTAAATAATTTTGTGCCTTTTTGGTAATTCTGTGTCTGTTTTTGTCACTTTGTTTCTTTTTTAAGTAATTTAGTTTTTTCTTGTCATTTTGTGTCTTTTTGGGTCATTTTGTGTCTTTGTCTGTGTTTTTAAAGAATTTTGTGTCTTTTTTGGTAACTGTGAATTTTTTGGTCATTTTGTGTCTTTTTTTAAAATCATTTTGTGTCTTTTTTAGTAATTTTGTGTCTTTTTCTGGTCATTTTGTGTCTTTTTTTCAAGTAATTTAGTTTTTTTTCTTTTTGTGTCTTTTTTTTTAGTAATTTGAGTTTGAGACCCCTGTTCTAAATGCTCTGATATTTTAAGGGCTAGTCTTTTAATGTGTCTGTCTGCTGTTTGCTGCTGAGAAGCTAGAGTACAGTGGGTTTATTAGAGGTTAAAAAGCCTCTTACTGCTTGAAAACACTTAATAATAATAATGTAATGTATCTCGTTTCTGCACTGGTTTCTGTCTGACGCAGTAATCTGTGTCCAGTTGTGGAATGTAACTAAGTACATTTACTCAAGTACTGTACTTAAGTACAATTTCAGGTACTTGCGCTTTTCTTGAGTAGTTTCATTTTATGCAACTTTATACTTCTACTTCACTACATTTTGAGGCTAATATTGTACTTTTTACTACATTTAGCTGACAGCTTTAGTTACTTTTTGGGTCGATATTCAACACGAAAAACATGATACATTTAAAGTGATTAGACATTTTGGTAACACTTTACAATAACCAACTAAGTGATGTTTATAGATGGTTTATAAACCAATTATTAACCATTTACAAAGTGCTATACATATTTAATCTTTAAATGTTTTCAACCAATTTCTTAAAGGTATAGGAATCATTTCAAAATCATTAACATACTAAATATGGTGTTAAAAATGTAATAATGAGTGCGACTAAAACTATTAATAAACAATTAATTAATTATATTTTTTATATATATAATTATAAGTTTGTTAATGATAAAGTAACTATAAACTTACATTAATATACCATCTATTTGTCATTTATAAATTATTTCGTTAGTTAAACATAATACATTATGTATTTACCATTGTAAAAGGCCAATATACGGTTTATAAATGATGATTAACATTAATAAACTCTGTTTACCATTTATAAATGATGGTTATTATATAGTGTTACTGACATTTAAAAAAAATGATACCTCATATCAGTATATTAGGTACTTAAAATTAGAGCTGTCTTTACAAAATTAAAATGCTGTTTACATAAATGCATCAATACAAACAATCTATTATTTGGGATATATAAAACAATCTGAGTGGGTCCATTATGTATTACAAGTACTTTTACTTTTGATATTAATATGTTGTGACTGTATTTTAATACATTTTTCCCACTTTACTCATGTATTTCTTAATTGCTGAAAAACATTGATGTAAACATCCAAATTATCTGTCCTAATTGAAATACTTTTATAAATTATTTCCATGCTTCAGAAATAGGTGCTTCTCTGGCAAAAAAAAAAAAAAAAGTTCTGGTCAGTAAAGATTCTCTGCAAGAAGAGAGCAGACTGGTTATTCTGTTCTGAGGATTCAAAGCATCGAGCATTTTTTTGATTACATAACAGTATATGTAGCTGCCATCCCCAAAAATTCACTGTGCATATTTATATACATTATGCAACGATCTGTTTGATGTCATTTATTTGCAATAAGTATTACAAGTACGTGGTGTTATGAGGCGCTAAAGCAGGGCGACATGATGAGGTTGTTCTCTTTTATTCCTTCACTTCCCTGGTTTTTATGGCCTAATTAGGACAGCCCTGGGGGAGATCCCTCTGCTGGCACACAGGAGGGAGGGGAAGGGTGTGTGTGTGTGTGTGTGTGTGTGTCTGTGTGTGTGTGTGTGTGTGTGTGTGTGTGCGAGGGTGTGAGGGTGGGAAAAATGCATTGTCGAATCAAAGTTGTGGGAGGGGGGAACACCGCAGAGGAATAGAAAGACGGATACATGCCGATACATGAAAGACAGAGAAAACTGTGTGTGTGTGTGTGTGTGTGTGTGTGTGTGTGTGTGTGTGTGTGTGTGTTTGGATGTGTAGAGACAATTTGAAGTGATATCTGTGTTTCTGACTGCTCCAGTATGTTACCTGATTTTTTTCAGGGCTGTAGAACCTTCAGAAAGTGTGGTTCCCACGTTGCATGTTCTAGTCTTGTGTCCCAACGATGTGCTATAGACAAGGCTGTGTGTGTATATATCTTTTGGATGTATAGAGACAATTTGAAGTGATATCTGTGTTTCCGGCTGTTTTTCAGGGCTGTAGAACCTTCAGAAAGGGTGGTTCCCACGTTGCATGTTCTAGTCTTGTGTCCCAACGACGTGCTATAGACAAGGCTGTGTGTGTGTGTGTGTGTGTGTGTGTATATCTTTTGGATGTGTAGAGACAATTTGAAGTGATATCTGTGTTTCTGGCTGCTCCAGTATGTTACCTGATTTTTTTCAGGGTTGTAGAACCTTCAGAAAGGGTGGTTCCCACGTTGCATGTTCTAGTCTTGTGTCCCAACGACGTGCTATAGACAAGGCTGTGTGTGTGTGTGATCTTTATCAAAGACTGTCTGGGGTCCAGGGTGTGGCCAAGGATGGAGGATCATTAGATATAGACCAGGGATGGGCAACAGGAGGCCCGGGGGCCACATACGGCCTGCACCCTCACTTGAAGTGGCCCTCAGTACATCTACATGCATTTGAGCAGGAAATCTTAAAAGTGCAGTGTAAAAATACACAAAATACTTTTTGCAATTAATGTTGGTCTGCTGTTCTTTCACTGAAAAATAAAATAAATCACAGTAAGTGGTTATTTTTTATTTGCTTTGTATTCCTATTTATACTGTTCTACATGCATTTGAGCATGAAATATGTTAAGTTACTGCACTGTAAACATATTTAAAATTGCAGTTTCATCATATCTGGTTAAGTGCACGGTCCTATATGTGGCCCTGTGGTAGTGAACATGAAAAACTGGGGCCCCCTGCAGCATTTAAGTTGCCCATCCCTGTTATAGACAGACAGACATTTACTGTGTGAAGCATGGACAAGGTTATTACAGTTAACGAAAACTAACAAAATAACGAGAACTAGAATTGAAAAAACATTTTCGTTAACTGAAATGAAAATAAAACAAGGAAAACGAGAACTAACTGAAGCTGTACTGTGTGATTACAAAACTAACTAAAATTATAGTGAAAATGTCCTTGATTTTCGTCTTTGTCAACTTTTTTTGTGCATAAACCTTTTTGGTTGATATGAAATCTATTTCATCTATCTGGTTTTATGACTTAATAAACTTATTGGGGCTGAGATGGATCAGACAAAGGAAATAAAGGAAATGTTTATTGTGACTTTTTTGAATCTCGCACACAATAAATACCCCATTACAAAAAAAACTAAAACTAATAAAAACTAAAAACTAAAACTAAGCATTTTCCAAAAAATAAAAACAAATTAAAACTAGAACTTTTTTTTGGTAATTCTGTGTCTTTTTAAAAATAATTTTGTGTCTTTTTTTAATAATTTTGTGTTTTTTAAAATAATTTTGTGTCTTTTTTAATAATTTTGTGTCTTTTTTAATAATTTTGTGTCTATTTTTGGTAATTTTGTGTCGTTTTTAAATAATTTTGTGTCTCTTTTAGTAATTTTGTGTATTTTTTTGGTCATTTTGTTTCTTTTTTAAGTAATTTAGTTTTCTTTCCTGTCATTTTGTGTCTTTTTGGGTCATTTTGTGTCTTTTTTAAAGAATTGTGTCTTTTTTGGTAATTCTGTGTATTATTTGGTCATTTTCTGTCTTTTTTTTTGGTCATTTGGTGTTTTTTTTAGTCATTTTGTGTCTTTTTTTTACTTGGTCATTTTCTGTCTTTTTTAAATATTTTTGTGTCTTTTTTGATAATTCTGTGTCTTTTTTTGGTCATTTTGTTTCTTTTTTGAGTAATTTAGTTTTTTTCTGTAATTTTTCTGTCTTTTTTGGTAATTCTGTGTATTTTTTAGTCCTTTTTTTTTGGTCATTTTGTGTCTTTTTTTAAGTCTCCAGCGGCCCCCAGGTAGTTTGAGTTTGAGACCCCTGCTTTAAAATATCAAATAGAGAATATTCTGCAGACTTCTTGCATTTAAGTATGGATTTAAGTGTTTAAGTCTGTTTGCATTGGATAATCACCTGACCTTGGGTCATACAAATACTTATTCCCTTTTCTAAACAAGTTTCAGTAAATACTGGCTTACATTCACAAAGTGTATTAATCATGAATTGTATGTATCCATGCTCAGCGTGCTTTGGGAATTGCTTCTATTCCCTGATCAGCAGCAGATCTCCAGCCTTCCCGTTCATTAACATGTCCTGCGTTTGCAGCCTTGAGTGCCAAACTACGGGACTCTTCACAGAGAATTGAGAAATTCTAATAGGATTCTATGCATAATGAACCAAAAACATATTCATGAAAAAAAAAAAGAACACATCCACTAATTAGCCATGCTTCCCGTCTCTCCTGTCTGTTAAATTATTCATTGCATTCTATTCAACTAGTCCTCCCTTAATAGCAATCATGTCAGTCTTTAGTGAAGCCTGCAGGTTGTATCGGGTCTCACCAGAACCTTTAAATCATGGGTCTCAAACTCGCGGCCCGCGGGCCAGTTGTGGCCCTCGTGATGATATTTTGTGGCCCCCACCTTGATATGAAAGTTTAATGTGAGTTTTATATGAATGGCACTTTACCGTGTTGTGTGTGGAAGGTCCCTTTAATTACTTTTTTTTATAATTTTGTGCCTTTTTTGGTAATTATGTGTCTTTTTTTTGGTCATTTTGTGTCCTTTTTTAATAATTTTGTGGGTTTTTTATATATTTCTTTGTCTTTTTTTATAATTTTGTGTCGTTCTTAAAATAATTTTGTGTCTCTTTTAAATAATTTTGTGTCTTTTTTTAAATAATTTTGTGTCTTTTTAAAATAATATTGTGTCTTTTTTAAGTAATTTAGTGTCTATTTTTTGCTAATTTTGTGTCTTTTTTGGTTATTCTGTGTCCTTTTTTTGTCATTTTGTATCTTTTTTAGGTAATTTAGTTTTTTTCCTGTCATTTTTTGTCTCTTTTGGGTCATTTTGTGTCTTTTTTGGTAATTATGTGTCTTATTTTGTGTCATTTTGTGTCTTTTTTTGGTATTTTTGATACTGCCTCCAGTGGCCCCCGGGTAATTTGAGTTTGAGACCCCTGTTCTGGAGTGTCAAGAGATGGTTTACACTGTGTGTGTGTGTGTGTGTGTGTGTGTGTGTGTGTGTGTGTGTGCTGACACACAGTAGATACAGTACATTCAGGCTTACAGGCTGGGTAGGATCGATGGTTCTCATCATGTCCTGGGAAAACATTGATTTCTTTCATGCCAAAGTCTTTGGACAAAGAATCTTAGCGAGCAATTAGGGTTCAACATGGAGGAGGAGAGTTTGAGAGCAACAAGGAAGAAACCCTGAGGCTCTAAACACCTTCCTGCCTCAACTAGTGGAGCACATACTGTATAGGATGTCAGGGGTCTCAAACTCAAATTACCTGGGGGCCACTGGAGACACAAAATTACAAAAAAAAGACACAAAATGACCAAAAAAAGACACAGAATTACCAAAAAAGACACACAATTATTGAAAAAAGACACAAAATGACCCAAAATGGCCCCCACCTTGATATGAAAGTTTAATGTGAGTTTTATATGAATGGCACTTTATCGTGTTGTGTGTGGAAGGTCCCTTTAATTACTTTTTTAAATATTTTGTGTCTTTTTAAAATAATTTTGTGGGTTTTTTTGGTAATTCTGTCTATTTATTTTGTAATATTGTGTTTTTTTAGTAATCTTGTGTCTTCTTTTGGTAATCTTGTGTCTTTTTCTAATCATTTTGTGTCTTTTTTAGTAGTTTTGTGTATTTTTTTTTATAATTTTGTGTCTTTTTTTGGTCATTTTGTGTCTTTTTTTAAGTAATTTTGTCTTTTTTCAGTCATTTTGTGTCTTTTCTTGGTCATTTTGTGTCTTTTTTAAGTAATTTAGTGTTTTTTCAGTCATTTTGTGTCTTTTTTTTAAGTAATTTCATGTCTTTTTTTGGTCATTTTGACACTGCCTCCAGCGGCCCCCAGGTAATTTGAGTTTGAGACCCCTGCTCTAGTCCACAGAGACAGCTGAAATGGTTAAAGTCTTTCCCTCTGGGGAAACACAGCTCTCTTATCCATTCCTTATTGATGATAAAGTTCAGTAAATCATGTAAAACCATCCTCCTGCTGGTAATAGTCACTTTGAGCTGGTTTAGCAGTGTGTATTGTGTGAGTGGTACCACTGATCCCTGTTGTTGGAGCAGACACGCTGAACTGATTTACTGGGTTAATTGCTTCGTCAGAGTCATATGACAAGTAGAAGGGGCCACAGTGATTCATCACGCCTACAATTAAATTACCCACCTGGTGGGTCATTTTGTGTCTTTTTTTAAGTAATTTTGTTTTTTTCTGTCATTTTGTGTCTTTTTTTTAAGTAATTTTGTGTCTTTTTTTAGTACTTTTGTGTCTTTTTTGGTCATTTTGTGTCTTTTTTAAAGTAATTTAGTGTTTTTTTTCAGTTATTTTGTGTCTTTTTTGGTCATTTTGTGTCTTTTTTAGTAATTTTGTGTCTTTTTTTAGTAATTTTGTGTCTCTTTTTAAGTAATTTTTTGTCTTCTTTTGGTAATCTTGTGTCTTTTTCTAATAATTTTGTGTCTTTTTTAGTAGTTATGTGTATTTTTTTTTAGTAATTGTGTCTTTTTTTGGTCATTTTGTGTCTTTATTGGTCATTTTGTGTCTTTATTGGTCAATCTTGTGTCTTTTTCTCATAGTTTTGTGTCTTTTTTAGTAGTTTTGTGTCTTTTTTCTTTGTAATTTTGTGTCTGTTTTTGGTCATTTTGTGTCTTTTTTTAAGTAATTTAGTGTTTTTTCAGTCATTTTGTGTCTTTATTGGTGATTTTGTGTCTTTTTTTAGTAATTTTGTGTCTTTTTTAGTAGTTTTGTGTATTTTTTTTAGTCATTTTGTGTCTTTTTTTGTAATTTTGTGTCTTTTTTTAGTAATTTTGTGTCTTTTTTTGGTCATTTTGATACTGAAAATAGGTAAAGCCTTTCCCTCTGGGGAAACACAGCTCTCTTATCCATTCCTTATTGATGATAAAGTTCAGTAAATCATGTAAAACCATCCTCCTGCTGGTAATAGTCACTTTGAGCTGGTTAAGCAGTGTGTATTGTGTGAGTTGCACCACTGATCCCTGTTGTTGGAGCAGACACGCTGAACTGATTTACTGGGTTAATTGCTTCGTCAGAGTCATATGACAAGTAGAAGGGGCCACGGTGATTCATCACGCCTACAATTAAATTACCCACCTGGTGGCTATGGTTACCACAGCCTTTTACACTACAGTAATTGATCAGTCACCACTGCCTCTCTTACACTGACTTTCCCTGACACAGACTGTAGCCTAACTATAATTAATGAAGCAGGCATTAAGTGCTTCTCAGAGAACTGTACTGAGGCTGTTGGTTCAGCAGAGCTTTGGGAAATGTTATATCTGGTGTATCAGACAGCAAATAATTATCTGTTACAGCAGCAGTAGCTGTCATCCAGCTTTGATATGATACAAGCTGCTTTCCGTCCATCATCGAGCTCCAAACACAGAAGTGAATACCAGTTATTGTGAGACAGGATTTTCTGACGCAGTCTGTAAAAGCTGCTTAATAAGCCATTAATCCTCTTACAGAGTTTCATTAGTATGGCTTTTAATGTTAAGTGTCATATTAAGGCACACTTAGCTGCTGTTTAGAAGGAATGGAAGGAATCTGTGAATAAATGTAGATTTGTTCAACAAAAGGGCTGAAAACACACTAAATTAGAAAAAATACTAAAAAAAAAAAAAGACGCGATATGACAGAAAAAAACTAAATTATTTAAAAAAGACACAAAATGACCAAAAAAGACACAAAATTACTAAAAAAAAGACACAAAATGACAAAAAAAGAAACAAAATTACTAAAAAAGACACAAAATGACAAAAAAAGAAACAAAATTACTTTAAAAAGACACAAATTGACCAAAAAAAGACACAAAATGACCAAAAAAGACACAAAATTACAAAAAAAAAGACACAAATCACCCAAAAAATACACAGAATTACCAAAAAAGACACAAAATTACCAAAAAAAGACACAAAAGTATGAATAAAAAGACACAAAATTACAAAGGAAGATACAAAATTACCCCAAAAAACCCACAGGATTACCAAAAAAAGACACAAAATGACAGAAAAAAAACTAAATTACTAAAAAAGACACAGAATTACCAAAGAAGACACAAAATGACTCAAAAAACCCCCACAAAATTAAAAAAAAAAAAGACACAAAATTACCAAAAAAAGTAATTAAAGGGACCTTCCACACACAACACGGTATAGTCGCGAGTTTGAGACCCATGCTTTACTGTGTATGTTTTATTTTCTCCTGTCTTACATGGGGATACATTTTGAAGTCCTTCTATTGTCAAATGTATAAAGAATGACAATTTCAGCAACTTTCGGACTATTAATGGAAGATTAGTCCTCTTTTCAAATGTGATGATGATAATTTCAAATGATAATTTCAAATGAGAAGCACTGCAGACTAATGAAAAGTAAAAGAATAATGAAAGTAATAAAAAAGAAATTAAAATATTGAAGAAATGGGCTGGAAAAACTGATTGTTCTCAATGTTTTATTAAATATTAAGACGGTCAAATTAACATCTAAGAAGCTCTAAACTCCACAAGACAATAACCTTTTTTTGTCCATTTCTGAATCCTTTTCCTCCTGCCTGTATTCACCACTTAAAACATTTTTAAATGCCATGTTGGTATATTTTTTTCACCTATATGACCTAATAATAATTGATTTTTTATTCTAACTTGCTGGATCAACATTTAAACCAAAAAGAAACAAAGAAAAACCAACATCAATGTGATCTTGTGATTGTGTGTGATCCTGTCATCAACTCTGGTTTTTATTCTAGTGGGACTCTATTTTATTTGTGTCTAACAATTTTGGTCATTTTGTGTATTTTTTAGTTATTTTGTGTCTTTTTTGTGTCTTTTTTGGACATTTTGTGTCTTTTTGGTCATTTTGTAGTCATTTTGTGTCTTTTTTGTTATTTTGTGTCTTTTTTGTCATTTTGTGTCTTTTTTTAGTCATATGGTGTCTTTTTGTGTCTTTTTTTAAGTCATTTTGGGTTTTTTTTTGTCATTTTGTGTCTTTTTGGTCATTTTGTGTCTTTTTTTTAGTCATTTTGTGTCTTTTCTTGGTCATGTTTGTGTCTTTTTTAGTCATTTTGTGTTTTTTTTAGTCATGTTGTGTTTTTTTTAGTCATGTTGTGTCTTTTGTGTCTTTTTTAAGTCATTTTGTGTCTTTTTTAGTCATTTTGTGTCTCTTTTTCATCCTTTTGTGTCTTTTTTAGTCCTTTAGTCCAACATAAAATGTGATTTTCAGTTTTACTTGGTATATCATCATCAAACTGAAACTGGCCTCATGGAGTTTACAGCCAGAACTTCAGAGGTAAATTTACAGTAGGGCTCCACGCTGCTTTGTTTTCTAGTCTGGATGGAGGCAACAAGTCTGGACTATTTGGAGCTTTTGGAGACTCCAGAGGGTTAAACTACGGTGCCTGTTCACTAAAACTTCATCATGTTAGTTAATACATTATTTATGTCTATAATACATACAAGCTGAGCGGTAAACAACATTCATGTTAAAGAGAAGAGGTTGTTCCGTGTCCCGAGTCAACTACCGACTGTAAACAAAGTAAAAGGAAGGTTCAAATGTGGACTGATGTTATCAACATGAAAGATTGATTTTATTTGAGTGCATGTATTCCAGAGAACCGCCTCAATTGAAAAAAATGTAAAGCATCAATGAAACAGGGCAGAAATAATTCAAGAGTCTTCCTGGCGAAGCTTTGGTCTGCCTCATTTTTAACCTCAAGCACATAATAGAATTCCCTGGTGATGCTCGGGTCAACACGTCTCCATTATGTGCATTTTCAATGGCTGACAGATGTAGAATCAGCCGGTCCCTTTTAAGCTCGACTGCAGGGGTCATAGCGTGTCTTTTCCACTTCCTACATGTCTTTTTATTTTTATTTTTTTGGTTTGTTTGTTTTATAATAGATGAGCACAAGCCTGGGTTTCAGCCTTGTGCAGCATTCAGTGATAGCAAGACAGATGGAGGTTGAAAACTGAAGAAGCTGCAGACAGAGAGCTGGAAACAGGCTGAATGTCTCTGGAGCAGAGCTTTACAGCTCCTGTTGTACTGTTGAACTCTATGGAGGCTTACAGGGCTATTTAGTCCATTTTTTAATCCTTTTCATGTCTTTTCATGTCTTTGTAAGTCATTTTGTGTCTTTTTTAGTTATTTTGTGTCTTTTTTTGTCATTTTGTGTCTTTTTGTGTCTTTTTTAGTTATTTTGTGTCTTTTTGTGTCTTTTTTGGTAATTTTGTGTCTGTTGTTGTGTCTTTTTTAGTTAATTTGTGTCTTTTTTGTAATTTTGTGTCTTTTTTGGTCATTTTATGTCTTTTTGTGTCTTTTTTAGTTATTTTGTGTCTTTGTTGTGTCTTTTTAGTTATTTTGTGTCTTTTTTTGTCATTTTGTGTCTTCTGTTTTTTGTTATTCTGTCTTCTCATTTTGTGTCCCTTTTGGTCATTTGTGTCTTTTTGTGTCTTTTTTGGTCATTTTGTCTCTGTTGTTTCTTTTGTCAGTTATTTTGTGCCTTTTTTGTAATTTTGTGTCTTTTTTGTGTCTTTTTTGTAATTTTGTGTCTGTTGTGTCTTTTTTTAATTTATTTTGTGTCTTTTTTTGGTCATTTTGTGTCTAAATTACAAAGGGAAAAAATAAATGGGTTGAAACTTTTCAGGAATGTTTTATTTTTAGAACTGGCTACTTCCCAATAAGTAGGGCTGTAACACAGAGCTGCTATTGTAATTATAGTCACTTATTGTGACATCACATGTGGGCGTGGTGTTTCTTTATATAAAGCAGTGCAGTTATAGTTTCCTGCCCTGTGTCATTCAGTTAAGATTCACTCTCTATGTGTGGTGATATTAAATGTATGTACATAACAAATGATACTTAGCTCTACTACTAGCACCTGTCTGGAGCTCCAGCACAGACGGTGGCCTTTAAAATCAAATCCAGATTCAAATGTGAACTCCAAATTGGAGACTGCTCTGTGAATATGAAATTGGGGAGAGGCATGCTGGGTCAGTTCCCTGGATCCTGATTCCATCAGTGAAGTGCTGCCAACTAGGCAATTCTCCAAGCAGAAGCAGCTAAAGAAACTTTGAGGCAAACAGCTGGGACCTAACCCAGCTTCTGACGTTCCTCTGGTGGAATCACCAAAAAGAATATGCTCTATATACACAATATAGATCTCTAGCATGCTAACTTTTACTTTGCAATTACTTACAATATTAGGAAGATGTGGGCATTCCCATTACTAGATCAAGTCTCGGATCATTTTAAGACTTTCTCATATATTCTTCAAAATAGCATGAGTACATTACATTAGCCTGGGTGCTAGCGTGGCGTCCTGATCAGATCATGTGACATTTAAGAAAAAAAAAAAAAACAGGTCTCATGAAGCGCTGCTATCAAGAATCATTGGCTTTCTTTTACTTTTTTTTACCCTTTTATTTTTCTTTTCTATCTGTTTTTGGATTGTGTTTTTATTACTATTTCATAGTTTTACTGTTTTTTTTTAGTATTTTATTGTTTTTATTGTTTTTATTAATCACTATTTGTGTATGATTTCTATTCTATTTTAATAACTGTACAGCACTTTGGTCAACTGAGGTTGTTTTTAAATGTACTCTATAGTTAAACTTTGACTTTGACTATCAACTTCACTCCAAAGTACAGACTTGAAACTTTCTCCCAGTTTTTGTTTGACATCCCTAGGTCATGTAAAACCAAATATATGATAGTTTTAATTTGATAGTACAGAAATATTTGAGCGTTGGTGGAGCTGTCTGTGTCATTTCACACATAGTTTGTTTTAAAGAGTTGCAGTTAACAAGGAAAAAAAGCTGACAAAAATACATGTTTTTATGGGACTTCTTGTATATAGTTTCATTATATTTAAATGTTTACCTTTTTATATGTTCATATTTGTATCCTATGTTTACATTTTCAACTTCCAAAACAGTTCATTGAGCATATTTGTGGTTTTTATTGTAGTAAATAGTATAATTTTTCAACTCGGATTTCATGATTTTTGGGCTCAATATGTTGATAAAGTAGGTTAAAGTGAGACAATAATTGTCAAAAGTATTCTCGTATGTTAATATATGTTCAGTCATGTTATACAGTATAATTAATAATTATATTTGTTTTATTATGAATTACTTCTGATCTGACTTCCCATCTTAACACATTTTTTGAACTGTAAGACACAACCGAGGTTATAATAGCTTTTGATTTTTTAATTGGTTTTAGTTTTAATTTCGTTGTGATTTTTTCTTTTCAAATTCAGTTAGTTTTAATTTGTTTTTAGAGTGAGTTTGCTAGTTTTAATTCATTTTTTATTTTTTTTGGAATATGCTTAGTAGAACAAGTTAACTCCGACACAGCCCCAGTCTCTCAAGGAGTCCCTCAAGGTTTGGTGCTTGGTCCCCTTCCTTTCTGCTGTTATGCCGATGACATCCAGCTCTACATATCCACCAAATACATCACTGAAACCACTCCCTCCACCCTCCACAAACTGCCTCATGGACATAGATGGATGAAAACAAACTTTCTTAAACTTAACGGTGACAAATCCAACATCTTTTATCATTTGCTTCAAATCCTGCCACAACTTTTCCCCGTGCATTAACAGCTCCACTCTTCCTGCTTCCACACACGTCTGTAACCTTGGTGTTATCTTTGATCAAACTCTGTCCTTCAACACCGTATTCATTACATTACAAACACTACCTTCTTTCATCTCAGAAGCATTGCCCGTCTTCGCCCCACCCTCTGTTTCCTGGCTGATGAAACGCTTATTCATGCCTTCATCACCTATCCACTCGACTACTACAACAGTCTGTACAGCACATCATCCAAAATCCTCCAAAAACCACAATACATCCAAAACTATGCGTCACATTCAGCCATTCTGGAGTTGAACTCCTTGCCCCTTTACAACGTATTAGTAGATTCCAAAGAAAGGTATAAATTTTTGCTTAAACAATTTCTTTTAATGTTGCAGTAGTGTGGGAGCGGGGAATTACTCAGCTGGGCTGAGTCTTAAAATTATGACCTGGGTTACTCACTGACAGGACTGGGTCATTTAAGGATAGGAGAGGTCAGAGTTCAGGGAAAGGTATGCATGGGGGAGAGGTAGAATAAGCAAAGGATAGGATGTGAAGCTTCAGCAGACAACAACTCACGCACATAAAGTTTGAAATCTCCAGATGCTTGGTTAAGGGGTGGCAACCAATGCATATCACAAACAAATTGACCAATTGCATTAAAGAGCCCACCCATTTCGCCAAAATCCAAGAAGCTGTGTGTAACCTCAAGGTTTTTGTAATCACTCTGTCTTGTGGTGCCATCGGGGTCACATTGCAGAGTCCAGCGCTGAGTATTGCATTTGGCTATGATTCTTTCAATAAATGGTTAACTTTATTAATTTGTTCTGAGTGTTTTGTAAGACCAAGTTTAGGACAAAGAACCCGGGTGAGAGTTGGAGGCTGTATAAGCTTTACGCTCTAACAGTAGCTAAATTGTACGGGTCCACAAGGGTCTTTGTAAAAACAATCTCCCTATCCTGTGAGACCGTTTTTTCTTTTCCTCTATCTATTTTTATGTATTTTTTGGTGTCTGTTTGTATGTTATGCTATGGTGTTTGCATGTTGTGTATGGACTCTTAATTTTACAGTACAAGTGTTGCTTCATGTCTTGTGGTTCGTATTTGTTAGCGTTTGTGATTGTATACGTGTTATGACTGTATTGATGGTTGTTGTTGTTGTTGTTGTTGTTTTTGTTGTTTTTGTTTTGTTGATGATCTCGGAGAATGGACAATTTGATTTAATGTTTGGACTCCAGGAAGAATAGCTATGCTAATGTGCTATTGCTAATGGCGATCCAATAAATAAATAAATACATTTGCAGAATTATTCTGGTAACCACAACTGCCATTTTTTTTCTGTAAAAGCAACATAATTTATTTTACAGTGCATATAAACTGGTTAAAGCTGACTCATGACCATATCCCACAAAAACCTGCACATTTGTATAAAATGGTGGATAGTTAATGTGTGTGAGGATGTGAATGGATGTAACACAGTGCAGTCAAAGACTAAATGTTCGCTCTGTATGTGTGTATGTCACACTGTTCTAATTGCAAATATTGGACTGGTCTAATTAGCAGGCTCATCACACTCTATTGATATATGGATTAGTGTCAGATGAGAGCACTGAGAGGCAACAATGATGCAATGAGGTGCAACGTGAATGTAGACCACTATAATATAGTTCTCACTTCCTGCAGGCCTAACATTTCATATTAAAAATGGCTTTGTAAGGTAGTCCTTATCTGTAAGTGTACTTGTAGTATGACAAGCTAAACTTTATACACTTATCTTTGAACAAATTGACTCTTTAATTTAAAATCACTGGTTCTCAGTAAAAGGGAATGTATGTCTATGAATATCCCACTTCCACATCATACTCCAAAAATTATACTGCATATTACTTAATTCAATCAGTGCAACATTTTTTACACTTAAAAATATTGAGTTGATTTGAAAGTTTTCAAATCGGTTAAACAAAACAGGAGTAATGAGTAAATTTAAGTAATATTTTCAAGTATGTCTGAATGAATTGACTTGGCTCAATTACCCCATAAAATGAGTAATTGTAACTGAAATATTATGTTAACCATGTTATATGGAAAACCTGAGTATAAATCTGAGTAAATATAATTGAAAACATTTGTACACTGTAAAACTTTTTACTGTAAAATTACAGTAAATTACTGGCAGCAGTTTCACCAGTAAGTTACTGTAAAATTTACAGTACCTCTACTGTTTTATAGAAATACAGGTCGGTTTACTGACAAACTGTCCTGTAAAAAGAAAAAAAAATAGCGTGGCGTTAAAATGTTTAACTCTAAATTATGTTACAACTAACCCATTTAAACTCGATATTAAGACAAAAAAGAAATAAAACTTGTCTAATAATATAATGCCTTTATTTTCCTGACATGCTCAGCTGAAAACAGTAAATTCCTGTAAAAATATAATTTTGACCGTTGGAATGCCTGAGCAATTATGATAAGTCCCAGAATGCATTGTTTTCACAGCAATATACTGTACAATCATAATACAGCAAGTTACTGTTAGAATCTGACTGTAAATTTACAGCAAAGTCTTACAGTGTAGGATATAACTGCAAATTTGCTAATGATTTACTTAAAAAATGTGTTGTACTGACTCATTTTACAGTTATTGTACACTTATAATTACAAATATTTAAACCATGTAATCTGTGAGTCAAATATTAATTTATTTTGAAGAAGTAAACTTAAATTATATATGGATATTTTACACAGAGATTCCTGTTGGAGTTCTACTAATGGATTTTGATGTGGTCAACTCAAATACTCATCATGATGATATTCAGCATTTTTATTTAGTATGCATACCTTTATATTTATATTACTGTCACATTTACAGGCTCCTTCATTTCTTAGAGTGCAGCAAATAAGCACACCTCTTTTGCAATATCATCTCCAAATTGAGGTGTATTGGTAGAGTGCAGAAGGCAGCTGAAGAAAAAGCCAGGGAGAGCAGATTAGTTAACAAAGTATATCTCAACAAAGGTGAAAGTTCAGAAATAATTGACATTTGAACATCTGTCATTGAAGGTGTGGTGCATCAGGCTGTTTGGAACCTGTGTGAATCTAGACGACGAAGCCAAGCAATCAAAAAAAATGACATCTACAGCCTCCCCATCATTGTTTTGACAGGTGTGGCAGGTGTCACCACCAATCATTTACACAACAGGCTGAACGTGATTAACATAATTATAGAACAGCAGTGGTGAGGGAACAGGTTTTGGCTCAAGTTAGGTGTGTTAGTGTGTGTAGTGGAGTCAATAATGCACTGGGGAAGGTGAAAAAGGACTCTCAGAATAATTAATGATCCCTGCTATTTCAACACCGACAAAAATTAACAGTACCCATCTGCTACAGAGGGCCTAAATACTAAAGACAGGGATGGGCAACTTAAATGCTGCAGGGGGCCACAATTTTTCATTGACACAGGGCCACATATAGGAGCGTGCACTTAACCAGATATGATGAAACTGCAATTTTAAATATGTTTACAGTGCAGTAACTTAGCATATTTCGTGCTCAAATGCATGTATAACAGTATAAATAGTAATGCAAAAGGTTTGAAGCAAATAAAAAATAACCACTTACTGTGATTTCTTTTTTTTTAGACGGATTAAATGCAGAAGACGCAACTGTGGCCGCCATGGCTAACTGTGCACAATGTCAACAGCTGATCATAAACAAACCAGCATGGCTAATTATGCACAGCTTCTCCGCTGATCATAAACATAGTGATTGTGAATTAACCAGCATCACTAACTGTGCACAGAGTGTCCGGTGCTTGTTGTAAACAAACAGAGATCACTAAGTGAACACCTCCTGCAGCAGCAGCACATACACACTGTACTGCTACAGAGCTAACTGTTAGCCTGTTAGCTAAGGGGTTAGCATCCCCTCCGGCTCTGTGACTGCAGCTGGGAGAGACTGCTGCAGGAGGAATGTGCAGCTTTGATTTGTTCTTACTCTGAAAAGTTGCTAATTATAGCAACAAAGTCGCTAAGTTGGCAACTTAGTACTACGACATCCTGCTTAGCGTTCTATCCAATCAGTAACCAGACTTTTTTCAGGGGAGAAAAAAGACCCTGCTCTTTCAACAGGGACGAAAAAAGTCCTGACAAAAGTCCACTCCGGACTTCTCGTATTCAAATTAGGGGCGTTTCGGCGAGTGAGACCCGCCTCATTCTGGGTATTGGAAACAGCCTTTAAGATAACTGGAACAGGTTTGATATTTACATAAAAGTAACATGATGTATTTGGGAAAAACATAAGATTGATATTGTTTGTTTACAGAAAAACAAAACAATGCTAAAGCCCCCACAATGATTCCAAAAAATGGATTTGAACATAAAGCATAGGTCCTCTCAACCCAATTTCCCCCAGAGAGCGCTCAGCATGACAAATGACAACAAGACCATAATAGTCCCCATCTTTACTATCCCAGAGTTCAGTCAGTGCAGAAATGAGGCCAGCTCTACTTTTTTTAATAACAAAGTCTGCATCTTCCCTTATCCTCCCTCTCCCGGTGGACTGAGGGGGAAATTGGATTTTACTCTTGTTTTTAAGAGGCTGATATTATCTCTTTTCGGGTGGAATGTTTTAATAATTAAAATGATTTTTTTGAAAATGACCAATTATGCTTCTTTTCAGCTGTAAATGAACGCATGTTCCCCAGCTCTCGGCGTTGTTTGTGCCTCCCTGGAGAGTTTTGCCTTTTAATCATTTAAGGAAGCCCAACACCCCACCACTTCCTCTTGTCTCTCTGCCCAGTCCCACTGTGTTAAGCCGCTGAAAAGATGAAGCCGTCCATTTTTGCAAAGATTCTTGTCTCAATTTTAAAATTCATGCAGATAATACAAAATAGGCCAGAGGTTACCCTGTTCAGTGAGTAGATAAATTAATATCTGCAACTTCTCAAGCTTTTGTGGGCATTCCTGATAAATGCAGAATTGGTGTCCATTTGGAAATGCCTTTTTAACATAAAATGCACAAGTAAGTTTGGGCAGATATGTCCTTATTACATATAAAAACACATATTAACCCATTAAAGCTGGGAAAGCATTACCGCATTTCTACCATTAAAACCGGGGGCGCTGTTGTGTTATTCTACCATTAAAGCTGGGAAAGTGGATACGTCGTTTTGTAGTATTTGTAGTTTTTCCACCTGTTTTCGGACTCTTGGCCAATGAAATACATCAGAAAACATGTGGGAGTTTCGCAATGCAACATGGGACTTTTCCAGAACTTTGAAATCATCACCAAAAAAAGACACAAAATGACCAAAAAAAGACACAAAATGACAAAAAAAAGACACAAAATGACCAAAAAAGACACAAAATGACTAAAAAAAAAAGACACAAAAAGTCACAAAAAGAGAATACATGTGGGAGTGTCTCAATGCATCATGGAACTTTTCCAGAACTGAAATCATGGTGGAAGACGACTATAGCGGAGGGAGCTCAGATATAACAGCTATAAGCTCTCAAATACTTTTTGAATTTCCTTTCTATCTGCTACAGAGGCTGAAAAATCTATTATGTAGTAGGAAGCGTTGACACTTCTCTTGAATTTCCAGAAAAACTTCAGGTTTTAGGGGGTTATTTTAAAATCGCCCAGAGGTTTTACAGGCATTTTAGGCCTAAATGGGTTAAGTGATGAAATTCAGCCATGGTGGTAGCCATGTTTTGGTTTTCGCGGGCCAGATAAGAGAAGAAAAAAGATTCTATGCATGCGCGCGGACATGGCGGGGTTGTGTGATAGTGTATCACAGCACCACACAGCATACCCAATCGAATTCCACACACTTTTTACCGTCACCGTATGCACGCAGATTTCCTCCCGAAAACGCTCGTCTAAAGGCGGAATAAAAAGTGAAGATGCAACGCCACTTTTGTGTCTTCTGTTCAGACCGTCATCATGTCAACGGAGCCTGAATCCAACTTTTTTACACACATTTCATCTCATACTTCCTACGGGCACTGCACTAGTATAAATGATAATAATAGCGATTATAATCATAACAAAATTAAAAAAAAATAATATTTTTTATTCCATGTGGTTGCTTGAGTGGAATAATCTCTTCATGCCGTTCTTCCTATGCAAACTGAAACCCCACATTTTCAGACAACACCTTGACAACAAATTCTAGTGGTTAATGGTTTATATTTTCCTTCACAAAAAGCACTTTTACCATAGCATTGGACATGCTCTTAGTTTATTAAGGAGTGAAGCACTTACAGCTGACTACTGTAAGGTTGAATGCACTTATGGTAAATTGTTTGGGACTGTGAACTATAACTATATTTGTAAAAAAAAAAGAAGCAGTGGTTGTTCCCTGAAGTACAAACATTCTGTGGTATATTATGTTATATAAAATAAAACCTGTTATGAGAAGTCTATGCTGTTCAATTTTACTGACTCATTTCCCTCTCACATGTTCTTGTTTCACACCTCACATGTGATTTTAAAAGCTGTTGCTTTTAGCAAACCTAAACATCAAAAAGGTGACGTGCCTCTCTCATTTCTGACCTCTGGACATTTTTAATGTCTTACTACTACTGCTTCCTTTCTCCCTGCCTCAGTATTGACATGCTGAAGCAGAATGAATGAAAAATGGAGAGTGATCTGTACTGAAAATGATTTGTGCCTGAAATCAGTTCTGTGATCACTCAGCTTTAATTTCATTGTTTGGTTCTGTACCTTAACAGAGATGTTACTCCTATGTGTAGGAGTCATTGCTGGGATTTTATTGCTGGGATCTGTTTTTAAGCTAAAAAGAAGATACATTACACCTTATACACCAATAATAGTGGCCATCGGGAAAGTCTCAGGCCACACCCTCTCAAAAGTCCGCTCTCTTGCGTAATTGCTTAGTGACAGTCTCGACCGTGAAGTCACAAACGTGACGGATTAAACACGGGAGACTCAACTGTGGCCGCCGTCGCTAACTGTGCAAAACATCAGCAGCATGGCTAATTATGTACAGTGTCTCTGCTGATCATAAACACAGTGGTCGTGAATTATCCGGCATGGCTAACTGTGCACAGAATGTCCAGAATGTACAGAGATCGCTAAGTGAACACCTCCTGCAGCAGCAGCAGCAGCACATACACACTGTACTGCTACAGAGCTAACTGCTAAGCCTATTAGCAATTTGCAGATTGGACGCGAAGGGGTAAACATCCCCGCCGGCTCTGCAGCTGGGAGAGACTGCTGCAGGAGGACTGTGCTGCTTCGACTCGTTCTTACTTAAGAAGAGCCGCTGACCCCCGCCGGCTGTTAAGAAGAGTAAGAAGGAGTCTCCAATAACACCAGAAAAAGTCGTTGGATTTTGTCTCCAGTCGCTTTCTTGAAAAATAGTCGCTAAGGGGGTCTGAAAATTCACGAAATAAAGCAACGAAGTCACTAAGTTGGCAACACTGCTTCACTGGGTTTTACAAATCAGTAACAGGGCCTTTTTCAGGGGAGAAAAAAGGGTCCCGACGTATTCAAATTAGGGGGCGTTTCGGCGAGTGAGACCCTTATGAGGCTTTCAAATTATACTCAACAGCACTACATGTAGTCTTTTGCACTAGCAAGTGTACATTCAATAATCAGAGCAAGCAGTGACATGCTTTGTTGAAGGAAATAAAGGTATCCGCCTGTTACAAAGTGAGGTGCGGGGAAGCATGGTGAGACTTAGGGAAGACAAAAAACATTATAATAGCCAGGAGTTATGTTGGAGAAATTAAGCAGACTTTTAATATCAGACTCTAAAGAAAATGAAACAAAATCAAATCAAATATGAATCAAAAACTGGTTACATCTAACAACTCATTTCCACTCCCTCTGTCATTTCACCCATATATATAGTAAGAGAGCCCGCCTTGCTAGTTCAAACTTGCCTATCAGGTCAGCACTATAAAATGAGACGTGACAAGGTTAAACACCAATATACAATGTTTTTCTCAGCTTGCTCATACCAACAAACCCCATTTCATTTCTTCAATATGTAATCTTCAATGTTATACATTCAAATTAATCAAATAATTTCGCTATCATTCAGGATTTTAATTAGCTGTCATTTTTATTCCACATCCTTTGACCAATCAGATGCAAGAACCCACCAACTCATATACACCATAAAAGGGCGGCAGCTGAGGCGTGCTCCCTCTGTGAGCACCAGGCGGCAACCTCCTGGTCTGAGCAGGGAGGCAAACCAGGAAGTGCCTTGAGCTGCATTCTACCAAAAATTCCAGCAGGGGGCGCTTAGTTTGGCTGCAGAAAAATTCTGTCCATTAATTTCAGTGCAAAATTAGAAAACTTCTCACTTGATTTATTACCTCAGAATTTCTTTTTAGGTCAACACTATGGTCTCAATCACTAGTAAAAAATCTTCTTCAAGACAATCTGATGTTAATAGTGTAAATAATGGCCCCATTTAGAAGAAAATAGAAGATAAAGAATCGTATGATTTGGGGTGGGGCTACGTTTGATTGACAGGTCACTAACAAGGCGAGCCGCCATCAGGAGAGAAGCAGAACAATGCGTATCCACGGCAACGTGTCAATAAAGTTAAAATATAACGTTATATAGATATAAAAAAGGACGTTTGGCGGTTTGGTCTCATAACTTTGACCCTTTCACTGTTTTTTCACTTAATGACAGTTTATTTGAACGTTTTGGTTAGTAAAAATTGTTTCTCAGTGGTCTTACTTACAACACTGTACTAGAATAAAAGGCCGAATGTAAATAAGATTCAGTTTTTCCACACATTAGGGGATAATGTAGTTTGTACTGCCAACACACATTGTGTAATGAGTCTGTGCACAGGGCCTGTCCCTCTGTTTTATTAATGTGCAGTGCAACAAATGTCTTTAAACAAATTATGCTTGCTAGTGTGATGAATTATTAGGTGGTTTCGTTTTATTTATAGATAGAATATAAGTAAATAAATATTTTAAAAAATCACACCCCCTTGTCTTGAACTCCTGATTCTGCATATTCTCTTTGTGTAAATCAGGTCATGACAGAATCATAATCTGTGCTATCTATTACTTTTTAACACAACAGGACAGTCAGCAGTTCTTACGTACAAGGGCACCATTACTAATACAAAAAAGGGTTCCCTTCCCATTATTAGCATGTGTGATAGATCACATATTTTCTCATAAGCTTCACAATATACAGCTTGAATCACTAATTAAACCTTTAAAGTATCCTTTTGGTGACTCTCGTACAGACTCCATATAATGTGATGTGTCATCACGTTAGATGAGCAACAAGGTGAACCTCAATGGTCACTATAATGCCATGATAATTATGATAGATAGACTTGCACTGCAAAAAATGTGTGTCTAAAAACAAGATAAAAACACTAAATCTGAGGGAAATTATCTTGCTGCATGGACAGATAATTTCACTTGACAAAATTACAGAAAAAAAAAATACTTAAAAAAGAAACAAAATCACCAAAAAAAGACACAAAATTACAAAAAAAGACACAAAATGACAAGAAAAAGACTCAAAATGACCAAAAAAAGACACAAAATTACAAAAAAAGACACAAAATTACAAAAACACACACAAAATGTCTGAACAAACACTAAATTACTTAAAAAAGACACATTATTAAAAAAAGACACAAAATGATAGAAAAAAACCGAAATGATTTAAAAAAGAAACAAAATGACCAAAAAAGACAAAAAAATTACAGAAAAAACACACAAAATGAACAATAAAAGACACAAAGTGAACAAAAAAACACACAGAATGACAAAAAAGACACAAAATTACAGAAAATAACTAAACTACTTAAAAAAGAAAGAAAATGACCAAAAAAAGTATTTTAAAAGACACACAAAATGACCCAAAAAAAGATAGAAAATGACCCAAAAAAATACACAATATTACCAAAAAAAGACACACAATTGTTAAAAAAGACACAAAATTACCAAAAAAAGACACAAAATGACAAAAAAAAAAGTAATTAAAGGGACCTTCCACACACAACACGGTAAAGTGCCATTCATATAAAACTAAAACTTTCATATCAAGGTTGGGGCCACAAAATATTGTCACGAGGGCCACAATTGGCCCGCGGGCCATAAGTTTGAGACCCATGCTTTAGAACTCCCTCCCTACTCACATCCGCAATCCAGACTCACTCCAAACCTTCAAAACCACCTTTTCAAAATTGCTTACCAGACCTGACCTCATAATGTCTAATATCTGTTTAGCTTTTGTTTTTTTCCTGCATTTTTTGTTGGTGTGCGTCTCAATTCTGTTATGTTAAGCAGCTTTGGATCATGAGATGCTCCACAGACACAGACTGCTATTTTGGCCAAATGTGCTTTGTCGAGGTGTTTTTAAAGCAGATGCATCTGTAGCAACATGTGTTGGTGTGATTGCAGCCTCTATCCCAGTGGCCTGAGGCTGGTGGTTCTTCCTGAGCCTCTTAGTAACTGGCCTGGAACCTTTTCCCAACCTCAACAGGAAGAAAAGGCTATTATCAGACTGGTTGTTATTCTGCTAGCCTCTTTCTATACAGCTCTTGGTGTAAATATCCTTTTGACAGGCTGACCTGCCAAACCTGGAGGAATATTTTCCACTTAGGCAACCAAGATGTGTAAGGTGCAAATAATTTCTGTTTGCACAATAAATGACTTAATGACTTTCTTAACCCTTTATCAGGCAAAGAACTATATTTGGTAACTTCAGTTAATATTTTGAGAAAAAAGTTGCAAATTTACTAGATTAAAGTGGCAAATCTACAAGAAAAAAAGTTGCAGATTTAAGAGATTTAAAGTGGCAAATCTGCATGAAAAAAGTCGCAGATTTACGAGAAAAAAGTGGGAAAAAAACAACTTTTTTCTCCCAGATTCACCACTTTAAATCTTTATAATCTACTGTTATACTGTGGATTTCTTCTTCTTCCTCTTCCGGAGGCAATTTCGTCCCGCTACTAGTCCTTCAACTTGAAGAGTTGCAGGACAAATTATACATCAAAACGTGCGGTTTGATCGGGATCGGTGTGCTATTACTTTTCTCTACGGAATACGAATTTTTCGCGACGTAAGTAGCGAAAAACTGCCCAAAATTGTATTAATTTTTACTTCTCCGGCATAATTTCACCTAGAGACTCCATTTAAACTTTAAACAATAGACACAAGTCTTGTGTATCGGTGTATTAATCCACGTTTCGATAGGTCATATAGTTTTTTATCAGTCCCTGTTCAATGACCATGATCATTTTTGGAGAAATTCTGAGATTATAATGGGTGTGTATTGCACGGAATGTTCGTGTCACAGTGTGTGAAATCATCGCCAGAGTGTAGAGGGAGAGAAGAAACTGTCAAAAAATAAATTTGAAAACTGCGCTCCAGGCCGCAAATTCCACTCTACATAAATAATTTATGCATAGAAACGTAGGAAAATTTCTCTTCTCACTCACAATCCTCTGGTAAAGCTGTCAGAGTTATAGTTTGGGCGTATGACGCACAGATGATCCACCAACATGCACCAACAGCCTCATTGGCTCCCATATTAAAAACGCAGGGAGATTTCTGAAAAAGGGAGATGTAACAGTTTTTTTTATTTAGATCGCTCTAACAAAGCTATATTTTAATTTTTCTTAAAAAAAAAAATCATATGTAGACGTTCAGGAAGAACTCGGGACGCTCAAAGTCGAATCAATGATAGGTATTATGGTTTTGCCAAAAAGGCTTTCTGTTCGAGGCCAGAAATTCCAGTCCACCTCTGGCTGCTGTCACTCTTTCATTAACAGGTGTCAGTTAATTCTGTTGATTACTTTGATCTGATTGCCTTTGATCTTTGATGTGATTACAGTTACAGATACCCACACACACACACATGCTTCAAACACACACACACACACACACACACACACACATTTTGAGGTTAAAGGGCATAGTTTGAAATCTCTGAAGAATCTCATCATAGTGTACACACACCGGCAGTAGCCCCCGTGGCCCTTTCAGAATTTCCCCAGAGGAAATTTTCTAGTTATTATATACTTTTTAAAACTTTTTTTTAAATCTTTTTTTATTTTATCTTACCTTACTTCATTTTTTATCTATTTAATTTTTAACCTGCCTCCAGTGTTTGCTCACATAAAGCAAATGCTTCACGAGGCTTCGTTGTCCCAACACTACTATATTCACCCATATTTATCCCTCACATACTGTTCATATTTCTTCACACATCACTTTCTGCAATCAGAAATCCTCAGTGATATGAGCTGAGCTCCAGTCTGCTGTGAACCAGGCCTGGTGACATCATGTGGCCCCCCGTGTGGCCGAGGCCTCACTTCCACCTCCCACATCAGACCCCTCGCCAAGACCCTATTTCCTGCCTCACTCTCGAAATACACAATCGATAACTGACAAAATGTCAAACACATTTGTATCTTTATCCTCCCCTCGGCAGGAACTCTATCTGCTGGTTGGACTGGTGTCAAAGCTGCCAGAGCTGTAATCTGCTCCAGCACGCTGCTGACACAAATACTACTGACATCTTTATTTGGGTTCAGGCAGAATCGATCATTTCTGCTCACATATTGTGTCTTCGGAGCAGTGTTTTTTTAAGATAACTTATCTTGATTACCCAGTGAAAATCAAAAACAGCACTGGCAAAACCCTCATTAAACCTCTGAAGTCCAGGAGATTTTGGTTCAAATTTGTCAACTTCCTCTGCATTAATTTCTGTCTCTGTTTAGCATCTTTCAGTCTGTCCTTACATCACATGCATGGCTCCTTTTTCTCCACACACTTGGCTATCAGTCAGGTTTTTCATTTTAATTTAATTAACAAAGTATAAAGACACAGGTGTCTATGGAAATGTACCATTTATTTTTTTTATTTTTTTACCATTTATACACACAAAAAACGCAGAAAAAATATTAAATAATAAAACTACAAAACATCATCCAAATCCACAAATTTTTATTGTAGTCATTTTGTGTCTTTTTAAGTCTTTTTGTGTCTTTTTTTTTGGTCATTTTGTGTCTTTTTTGGTCATTTTGTGTCTTTTTTTTAGTCATTTTTTGTCTTCTGTGTTTTTTTGGTCATTCTGCATGGCTCATTTTTTCTCCACACAAACTTGGCATTTTATTTTAATTAACAAAGTATAAAGCTGCCAAAAATACCGAAAATACAAACAAAAGACACAGGTTTCAATGGAAATGTACCATTTTTTAAACCATTTATACACACAAAAACAGCAGAAAAAATTATAAATGATAAAACTACAAAACAGTCTATTTGCATGTAAATTAAAAATAGTAATAGTTTTCATTGTAGAAAGGAAATTCACATTTTAAAAATGGTCTAGAAACCTAAATGGCACACTGTGAAAGCTCCTATAATTGCACTTTCAACTGGCTTTCTCAGCTTGTCTACATATCATATATAAATAAAGTTATTCCTGTCCATAAAACATGTATTTTCAATAAATAGATGGACTCCAGAGGGTTAATAAAGAAGGCATTAGAGACCAATCATTTGATCAAACCATCTAGTGCTTATGAGAGCAGAACAATAAAAGGAACCATTTCCTATTTAAAGACCTTCACTTATTACTTCATGTGTCATTTACAGCAATTAATGTGAAGAGGAACTGTCGTCATAAAACACTTAACACTTACATGCTGAAAGGTAAAACTTATGTTGCAGGAAGCAATTCGCTTTATTATATCTGCTCAGCAAAGTACAGGAAACACACTAACTGCAACAAAGTTTCACTTTAGTAAACGTATTAATAACCGAGGTAATTTACTGTAGATCAGGGGTCTCAAACTCAAATTACCTGGGGGCCGCTGGAGGCAATATCAAAATGACCAAAAAAAGAAACAAAATTACTAAAAAAAGACATAAAATGACAGAAAAAAACTAAATTACTTAAAAAAAGACACAAAATGACCCCAAAAAGACACAAAATGACAAAAAAAAAGACACAAAATGACCCCAAAAAGACACAAAATGACAAAAAAAAGACACAAATTGACCAAAAAAGATACAAAATGACAAAAAAATACACGTAATTACCAAAAAAGACACAAAATTCTTAAAAAAATGACACAAAAAAGACACAAAATTACCAAAAAATACACAAAATTATTTAAAAAAAGACACAAAATGACCCCCAAAAAGACACAAAATGAGAATACATGTGGGAGTGTCGCAATGCAACATGGGACTTTTCCAGAACTTTGAAATCAACACCAAAAAAAGACACAAAATGACAAAAAAAAGACACAAAATGACAAAAAATGACCAAAAAAGACAAAATGAGAATACATGTGGGAGTGTCACAATGCATCATGGGACTTTTCCAGAACTGAAATTATGATGGAAGACGACTATAGCGGAGGGAGCTCAGATATAACAGCTATAAGCTCTCAAATACTTTTTGAATTTCATTTCTATCTGCTACAGAGGCTGAAAAATCTATTATTTAGTAGGAAGAGTTGACACTTCTGTTGAATTTACAGAAAAACTTCAGGTTTTAGGGGCTTATTTTAAGGCCCCTAAAGGCCCCAGAGGTTTTACAGGTATATTTTCCAGGCGTTTTAGGCCTTAATGGGTTAAACATCCATGGTGCTGGTGGAGAAAGTAAGTGTCTGACAGAGCAATTTACTCGTTGATTATCTGGCTTACAGAGGCTCATTCTGGTCTAACTTCAAAGAAAAATGCAAATTTGCAATTTGCAAATTTTGCATCTAAAAACGTGACTCTTTAAAACTAGTGACATACAAAGAAAGTCACAAGAAAAAAAAAGTGTGTTTTCTGTAACTTTGTGACAACGGATGGAGCTTTTAGAACTCATTACTTATTCATATATTAATGGAATTTGAAATGAGACTTCAAAAATAACTTTTAATGGTATTAATTCAGTCGGCAGGCTTTAGTGGGGGCAATCAATAGGCTGAGATTGTTGCATTGTCAGCAGTTTTAAAATACTCTGCACAATTGTCTTTACTGTGAACAAACAAATCACGAGTATTTCTTGCGGAATTGATGAAAACATTAGTATTTGGTCAGACGGATAACATCAGGGGAAGCTATTGAAGAAGTCTGTTGATGATTCATAATTGATGGGGATGTTTAAAAAATTTAATCACAAAGAACTGCCCTCCAAAAGGTTTTGGCTCAGTGATCAATTCGCCCCAAAGGAACTCAGATCTATGCTGCCTTTTACTGAAGGAACACCACTTGAATCAAAATCGTTTATTTGTCTGTGGCTGAGGACTATTTTGGCTATTTCTGATTAGAAATAAGCACATTTATTCTATATTATATACTGTAATAAAGTACAACTTTTAGGTCTTTGAAACTCACTTGTATGCAACCTAATTTTCATTACTGTGCAGAATAAGATTTAAAATACAACTATATAAACTACATTTAAATTCAAACAATATGCAATATTAAAGTAATTAAAGTCGCTCTGTATTGATCAACTTACACTTAAATGCGTTATTGCCAATCCACTATCATGAAAAACTAAGGTAACACTTTACAATAACCAACTAAGTTATGTTTACAGACTCAAACATAACGCATTGTAGAAATGTCACATTGTTACAATTCTCAAATGTTCAAAAATGGTACATTCAGCACAGAATCCGTGTAATAAACGGTAGCATGCCAAAAAAGACTGCAACAACTTGTGAGATATAATTCAACCTTCATATACTCCCTTCATAATGGTTTAAGCCCTTCAACCCTTTCACATTTTTTAAAATTGAATAATTAACACATTTTTTATGATAAAACCCTACATCGTGTCTGTCTTCCCCTGTCTGTCTAAAAAAAGACACAAAATGACCAGAAAAAACACAAAATGACCAAAAAAAACCCACAAATTGACCAAAAAAAAGACACAAATTGACCAAAAAGACACAAAATGACCAGAAAAGACACAAAATGACCAAAAAAAAGAAACAAAATGACCAAAAAAGGAAACAAAAAGACCAAAAAAGACACAAATTGACCAAAAAAGACACAAAATGACCAGAAAAGACACAAAATGACTAAAAAAACACAAAATTACAAAAAACAAACACAAAATGACCAAAAAAGACGCAAAATGACAAAAAAAGGACACAGAATTACCCAAAAAGAAAAAAAATGACCAAAAAAAGACACAAAATGACTAAAAAAAGACACAAAATGACCAGAAAAGGAAACAAAATGACCAGAAAAGACACAAAATGACTAAAAAAAACACAAAAAGACCAAAAAAAACACATTTTTATGATAAAACCCTACACTGTGTCTGTGTGTGTGTGTATGGTGCTCTCTAGTTCTCTTGCTCTTCACTCACTCACCAGATTGTTTTCAAACTACAATAGTAGTTACTCATACAAAATTCCAGTGCTTTTGAAAACTTCTCGTGTTGCCTGCCTGTCTGCTAGAACCGTTTCCCTTGTGCTAATGATTACCTACCCTCTGGATCACCATCTACTGCCCACTTGCAACTCCCACTCGTCGCTGCCGCGGCGACCGTCCTGTTTTCAATTTCCTGTGCCACATTCTGCCTGCTTTGTTTTACCGCCTCAACAGTCTCCCTCCTGGATTCTCCTTCAGTCCCACCTGCCTTCAGCTGTAAGTTCCTAGTAAACTGTTTTAACCTTTTCTCCATGCCTGCTGTGTCTGTGTCCTGCTCTTAGCTCAATCATGAATATAACAGATATCTTCTCCCTCTCTCTGACTTGATAAGTTACAATTGTTACAATCATGTTGTGCGTTGGGACCAGGTGGCAACCTCCGGGTCTGAGCAGGGAGGCAAACCAGGAAGTGCCTTAAGCTGCATTCTAACAAAGATTCCAGCAGGGGGTGCTGAGTTTGGCTGCAAAAAAATTCTGTCCATTCATTTCAATGCGAAATGAGAAAACTTCTCACTTGATTTATTACCTCAGAATTTTTTTCAGATCAACACTATGGTCTCAATCACTAGTAAAAAATCTTCTTCAAGACAATCTGATGTTAATAGTGAAAATAAAAGATAAAGAATCGTATGATTTGGGGCGGGACTACCTTTGATTGACAGGTGGCTAACAAGGCGAGCTGTCATCAGGAGAGAAGCAGAAAAATGCGTATCCACGGCAACGTGTCAATAAAGATATATATAACGTTATATAGATATAAAAAAGGAGGTTTAGCGGTTTGGTCTCATAACTTTGACTTAATGACAGTTTATTTGAACGTTTTGTTCAGTAAAAATGTCTTGTTCAGCGTTTGGTTGGACTAACAGACACTCCAAGGAGTCGCTGCTCAGTTTGCTTGGGTGAGTAACATAAGTTTTGTTTTTGTTTTTTTGCTAGCCAAAACTAACATCCCAGTTTATGCTCCAGCTAATGCTAACATGAATTAGCAGCAGCTTCTCTCAGTCAGGTTGAGGTGTAGAGAGGCTGTAGTCAGTGATCAGATCCCTCTCCTCCACCACAGTCCAGATATGGTCGTGCTTCCTGTATCGGAAACAAGATGGCGACCAGTGTAACGCTGAACTCGATGCTTCCAACGGGCCAATAATAAATACATAATATCAGATTAGACTGTGTAGATCTCTGTACTCTATAGATTGTGTGTTTTGTTTGCTTTATTTTACTTTTATGAATAACATTTACTTTTTGGAATACACATGTTGTCCATTTAATATTGTACATGTATGAGTGAGATGCCAACCTCTTCAATGAAAATAATTAAAAATTCCTTTAACCATTACTAAATTTGAATATAGTAATCTGATTATAACTATTAAATTAGTAATTAATCAGAAAGGTTAGGAACCTTTTATGGGAAACATATTTTTCCATATATTTATGTCAAGTCACTATAATGTGAACAAAATGATTTGAAATTGGTCCAGTGTTGAGTGAGAATGCTGCAGCAGAGCCAGAGAAATTGACTAAACTAGTTTAAATCCATACTTCCAACCAGAATAAATGTTTTCTTTTTATTGTATTGTAGATTTAATTGATTAGTAAAGTCAAATTCACTATCCCTGCTCTTTAACTGGTTGCAGCCTGCAGCTGATAAAGAGACATTTAAAGAGAAAGTGATATGAAACATGGACCAAACCCAAGATCAGGAAGAGAAAGTGTCTTCCCTGTGTCACTGTTTCCATGGCACCCAGCAGCTTTGAACATGAATTTATCAGGATGCATTGATAAATGTGCCCCAGGCTTTTCCTGGAATTTATGGATTTACAGTGTACATGAAGAGTTTGTTATACACGTGTCATTCCTTCCGCTCAAATAAAATATACTCAGAATATTGAAAATTGTCCCTGATGCATGGTTCATTGACAATCAAGATGCCGTTTGGCAGTCAGCGATGATGAAGAAGTTCAATAACAAAAGAGTCAGAAGCAGAGATATGGACCGTCAGACAGAGAACATAAAGTCTCACATGTCTAGAGACTGATGCAGGTAGTTGCATGGGTCTCAAACTTGCGGCCCGCGGACCAATTGCGGCCCTCGTGACGATATTTTGTGGCCCTCACCTTGATATGAAAGTTTAATGTGAGTTTTATATGAATGGCACTTTACCGTGTTGTGTGTGGAAGGTCCCTTTATTGCTCCATCTGGAGCTTTGCTTCACTTGTTTCTATGACGACGTTAACAAAAAGAAAGGCAGCTGCTACCGGAGCGTTTATTATCTGCCGTGTTGTTGTTACCAGAAGAAGTGGAAATGTTATGTAATGTCATTTTGTGTCTTTTTTTGGTAATTTTGTGTCTTTATTTGGTAATTTTGTGTCTTTTTTGTAATCTTGTGTGTTTTTTTGGAATTTTGTGTCTTTTTCTAATAATTTTGTGTCTTTTTCTAATAATTTTGTGTCTTTTAGTAATTTTGTGTATTTTTAAAGTAATTTAGTGGTTTTTTGGTAATTTTGTGTCTTTTTTTGTAATTTTGTGTCTGTTTTGTTATTTTGTGTTTTTTTTTTGGTAATTTTGTGTCTTTCTAATCATTTTGTCTTTTTTAGTAATTTTGTGTATTTTTTGGGGTCATTTTGTGTCTTTTTAAAGTAATTTAGTGTTTTTTCAGTCATTTTGTGTCTTTTTTTTGGTCATTTTGTCTTTTTTTTTAGTAATTTAGTGTCTTTTTTTAAAGTAATTTAGTTTTTTTTCTGTCATTTTGCGTCTTTTTTGGTCATTTTGTCTTTTTTTTTAAATTTTGTGTCTTTTTTTGGTCATTTTGATACTGCCTCCAGTGGCCACCAGGTAATTTGAGTTTGAGACCCCTGTCATACAGTGTGTGTGAAGAAGGAGAGATGAAAGACAGGCAGGGACAGCAGAATAGGAAAATGTGACAGCTTGATGAGGTATTGTGTGTTTCTCTCCTGCTAAGAACACCAACAAGGTCAAAGAGATTACACTGGTCTGTCTGTTTCTGACAGGCAGCTATCTCACTGTGGCCACACCACAAATTGACATTTGCTCGTCCATGTTACTGTGTTCCTTTATATGTGTTGGTTATTACACTTGGGTCTTCTTTTCCAAATTACATAGAAGTTATTGTTATGATGCTATAATGTAATCCGTACTTCTGTAAGGAAATTCAAATTCAATTCAAAAAATTGTTGTAACAATTTGCATTTATCTTTTTAAGTAATTCCAACAAAGACATTATTGAGTATTTCCCATGAGACTTTTATAACTGAACTAACTCAATTAGTCTAGTACAACCAACATGATTTGTTTTGTCTCTACAAGCTTCATTATGCTGAACCAACTAAATTTTTATATCAACGTTTTAGTGTTAATAGGTGGTCAAATGACTCTATTTAAGTTGCTATAACTCCTTTATTTTACTTTCTTTCTACTTAGAAAAGTCCATGCAAATTGTTACCTCAATTTTATTGAGTATAAGTAACTTATTTCACTTAAGTCAGACATATTGTAATACACTACTAAGTTTCATTACCTTAATACTTTTACAGAAATGCTTATCCAAAATCAATATATTTCTGAGTTAAGACATGTTTCTTCATTTTTAATTTTGATCAACTTCTTGAAATAAGTTATCAACTTAACAAATTGTATTTTTTATGCTGAAAATGCTCATGTTTTTAAGTCATACTAACTAACCTCCTGAATCTTTTCTTAGAGTGTAAGCATTGAGCTGTTTCATCCAAGTGGCTTGATCAGTCTTCATGATACAACATCAAGAAAGCTTGATTTTGAATTGTTCCTAATCAGTACGGTACTGTGCTCTTTTCACCCTACGTCTATAACACACACACACACACACACACACACACACACACTTGTTACCTTTGTCATCCAGTCTGAATGTCTATTGATCGGAAGCAGGGTGGTTCTGCAACGCACAAATAGAAAGCAAGGGATTGATTTTGTGCTGCTTGTTTGATGGAGCAATATACATTAAAGACAGCTGAGACGAGGGGAAAGCATTTAAACTGGAGAAGGAGCTTAATAGGAGGGGAGATAGTATCTGGTAAAGAGAGAGAGAGAGAGAGAGAGAGAGAGAGAGAGAGAGAGAGAGAGAGAGAGACTGTCACTGTGAAGTTGAGATTGAGAAGCACAACTGGTACATTTCACATTGACAGGCCTGTACTCACCAGGGCCATATCCAGGATTTGTTTTTACAGATACTGAGGTAATGAGTCCTACATGTGAGCCCCCACCTCCCCCTTTTTTTTGCATGCTTCAGTTACAATGACTAAAAATTCCATATTCGATCCAAGATGGCCGACTTCCTGTACGTTTTTGGGTATGGCTTCTTGAGACTTTTTGGTGTGTCTTTCCATGATACATGGATGTACCAAATTTCGTGTCTCTATGACAAAACATGTGTGAGGGGCTGAATTCTAGGGTCATTTTGCCATGAAATGAAATACGACACGATTAAATTTTGTTGCAAGTTTGGTGAGTTTTGGGATATGATAAAGCCCTCAAAAACGCGATTCATTTGCCGTTATAATAATAGACGGACCAATTACAATAGGGTCCTTGCACCCTGCTCCGTCCCTAACTAGTATCCTTGTTTTAAATATGTTTATTGTGACACATTCATTCAACAAGAACAAACAAAACAAAAACAACAGCTAAAGACCTGACAAAAATCCCCCCCAAAACCAGACCCACCCGCGAGCCATCAACTCTTGCTCGTGCTTTTCTAGATGAGAGCGAAAAGGCTGCCAGACTTTCTCCAAGTTCCTGAGTTTGTCTTTGAGAATTAAAATCTAATTATCTAATTATAAAGAGTAAGATACTTTTTTTGCTGTAATGATATAATATGCTGATGATGTTGCATTATGCATGGTTCTATCTATACCTCAGATACTTCCAGAATTATTTAGACAGGGTCCGGCTCCATACAGACCTCCATGATCATAGTAAGAAAGTGGAATATGTCACACAAGTACTCCTGTAACTTAGGATATAAAGCAAAGTTATGTAATAAAGTGGCTATCTATCGCACAGAGGTGAGACCTATGGGAATATGGACTTTGAATAATGCAATGTGTGTAGAATTTTAAATTGTATTAAGCAATGCCGGGTGTTAATGGAACAGTCGTGTATGTACTCTGAAGTAGCCACTTCCATTTCCCACTCTTCCTTCATCTTGTCCATGGTTGGAAGATACACGCTTTGTAATGTATTGTATAGTTGAGAGATGTGAGTTGGTAAATAGTTTGATAGTCTGACATAGTTTGAAGCCTCTAGCTTGTCTCAAAGATAGGAAGGTGTGCCCTGACATAATCTCTAGTGGTGGGACAACGAAGCTTCGTGAAGCATTTTCTTTATTTATGGAGCCCAAGAGATGGTGCTCTTTGTTTAACAAATGGCTGAAAACACACTCAATCACCATTAATGAAGCCTTTTTTTAAAGCCCAGCGCGTTATCTAGTGGGGTCAAAAAACAAATTGAAATGCTTCACGAGGCTTCGTTTGCCAACACTAACTTATACCCCTCTACCAACACACACACACACACACACACACACACACACACACACTCAAAAAATAAATAAAACTAGCAAACTCACTCTAAAAACGAATTAAAACTAACTGAATTTTGTAACAAAAAATCACAAAACCATTTTAACCTTGGAGTGGACAAAGATGGCATGGCCATACCGAGGGTCATTCGAGTCAGGGAAGATTGAGTTAGCTGTTGCAAATCGGATTGTTTGTGTTACATCTTTGCTGCAGATGACAGTAGCTGCACAGTCATCGATTGGTTTGAAATCAGTTTTTCTCTATTCTTTGCATACGGATAGCCAGTATCTGCTTGTGTTTCCATTAAGGCCATCAGCAGACTTGCCAGCTTCTGGTTAACATGTTTTTTCAAGGACTAAGACAGAACTTCTCTCTATTCTTGGCATGACAAAGTACTGTTGACACTGGATTTATGAATATGCTGTAATGGACTGTGCTTCGAAGGCTTCTGGAGGCCACTCCAACTGTTGTGCAAGTGACTGAAAGCATACATGCAGCTTTCAAGGACTTGAAGGAGGTTTTTATTCAGGTCTATAGGAGTATACAAAACCTGCAAAGAGGGTTTTGCTTCTGATGTTTTGGTGCAAATGCATGGGTCTCACTTCCATCCATGGGTCGGAAGGAGGGACTTGTTTGTAAGGGGTTAATTAAACTTCCCCATGTTGCCTGTTCCATTTGCCCATCAGAGTGCCCAAAGTTTTATTCTTATACAGAAAACATAAACCCGAGTCCATACAGACTCTTCCTACACAATACCTCATTGGTGGACGACTTGTTGCTTATTCTTCCTAAAAAGAAGAAGAAACACATAAGCCCCGGAAATAACGGTGCAATGTCTTCTTCCCCCGATTGGCCATTCAGTTGCCTAGCTGCAAGCTTTACTTGTGTCATAACATTTCCCTGCTTGAACCCCCCGCTGCACTCCCGAACTTTGAGCAGAAACCAAAATTTCTGCTGAGGCCTGCATGTGTTATTTCCAAAAAGGGTCATCACTCATTGGATGTAGGAGATTCTGTAGTGGAGCTGGGTGCAGGCTGCACTACACTGAAAAAAGTGTAACATGCAGTTTTTCATTGAAACTAATAACTGCCATTTAAAAGAGGATAAAATTATTGATTTGATTGTAAAACTCATTCTTTTTGCATTTAGAGACATCAAGTTTGATTTATACTGAACTAAAAATACGTCCTAAGGACCCAAAACAAAGTTTTTGATTTCTCTCAAGTTTTTATTTTCTTCTTCATGACCTGCAGGTAATATTTTTAGTTTGAGCCGAAAGCACCGTGTATGTAATATGTTGCATATAGTTCATATGTTAAAGATTTATAAATACATTTATCTGTTGGCCAAGTGTCTTTTTTTATAGAGTTTATAAGGTGGGAAACAAAAATGAGTTAAGTCAAATAAAATGTGAAAAATATAGTTTGGGTAAATGTAGATAAATTAACTGGTGTCAATGCAAACATTAATTCAGTTAAAAGTGAATATATTAGGTTGGTTCAATTTAAATTTATTAGTTTGGTTCAATAACTAAAATGTTAAGAAAATAATTTGGATCAAGGCAAAGAATTAAGGTTGAGTCAAGTGCAGTATTATTGTTTACATCAACATAAAATAATCAGGACAATAATAAGAAGTTACTCAATTTAGATTCTATGAAGTCAAATATTTTAGATGTGATATCTGGACATCATTTTTTTTAGTTTGAGCAACGTTATACTGTTTTCAGTTTACCAGCCCTAGCTATAGTCTAAAAAGGGCCGGCTACCCCTACTACCCCTTTGGCTATAACTGTGTGATTATCTACACATAGAGGCTTAGCATATAGTTGGCCCCTATCTCTAGCTGTAACAATTTGATTTATTGCATGTGCTTATTAAACACAAACATTACTGCACACTGCTCCAGTTTTTTTCCTTCCACATAAGCAGACACATCCTGTGTCAAAAAGATGCAGGAAAACCAACCCATGCTTTTGTTACTTCTGGGTTAGATTTTACAATTCCTTGTGTTACTTGCAAGGTTATAATAGTTTTGGATTTGTATTAGTTTTAGTTTAAATTTTGTTGTGATTTTTGTTTTCAAATTCAGGTCGTTTTAATTCGTTTTCAGAGAGAGTTTGCTAGTTTTAATTCGTTTTTATTTTTTGGAAAATGCTTAGTTTTAGTTTAGTTTTTATTAGTTTTAGTGTTAGTTTTATTTTTTTTGTAATGGGGTATTTGTTTGGTGCCAGATTTGAAAAAGTCACAATAAATGTTTCCTTTATTTCCTTTGTCTGATTCATCTCAGCCCCAATAAGTTTATTAAGTCATAAAACCAGATAGATGAAATAGATTTCATATCAACTAAAAAGGTTTACGTGTGAAAAAAGTTGACAAAGATGACATTTTCACTATAATTTTAGTAAGTTTTGTAAGCACAAAATACAGTTTCAGTTAGTTATCGTTTTCTAAAAAACTCACGTTTTTATTTTTATTTCAGTTAACGAAAATGTTTTTTCAATTCTAGTTTTTGTTATTTGGTTAGTTTTAGCTATACTATACTGTTAACTATATTAACCTTGGTTCCTTGTTGACTCTCCAGTTGGTAAAGGATGCTGTGGCATGTGTGCTGATGAGAACAAGACTTAATTGCTGAGCCTCTTGCCAGTATTTTTGATCTAAGCCTCAGCACAAACAAACTTCCGAAAGTTTGGAAGTCTGCATTTGTCCTCCCACTTCTAAAAGGAGGTGAACCCTCAATTGTAAATAATTATAGGCCTATCTCTAAATTATGTATTCTGGCCAAAATTTTTGAAAAATTGGTCTGTGATCAATTGAAGGATTTCTTGGAACTGAAGAATATACTAAATCCTCTTCAGTCTGGTTTTAGAAAGCAGCATAGCACTGTTACTACTGCTCTGAAAGTTTTAAATGATGTGTTTGAGGCTTTGGATTCGAAAAAGTTTTGTGTGGCTTTGTTCATTGACCTGTCTAAGGCATTTGATACTGTGGACCATGATCTCCTATTGCAAATTTTATTGAAAAATGGTATCTCCAAGCAGGCTGCTTCTTGGTTTGCTGATTATCTGGGAAACAGAACACAATGTGTTCAGATGGCCGGAGTTAGTTCCTCCTTTCTTAAGGTCACAAAAGGTGTACCGCAAGGCTCAGTCTTAGGACCCATCCTTTTTACAATTTACATAAATAATCTGTGTGCCAACATATCAAATGCCTCATATCATCTCTATGCGGATGATACTGTTATTTACTGTTGTTCACATGCCATTGCTCAGGCTTTTGAATTTCTGCAATCTGCCTTTAATACAGTACAGACTCGTCTGGAAAAATTGAAACTGGTTTTAAATGCTGATAAATCAAAACTAATGATCTTTGCAAATTCATCTACTCCGTTGGAAAATATTCCGTCAATCAAAACTGTCCGGGGTGAAACTCTTGAGCTGGTCACCAATTATAAGTATCTGGGCTTCACCATTGATGAAGAACTGTCCTTCAAACTGCACGTGAAAAAATTGATTTCAAAATTAAGGGTGAAGCTAGGTTTCTTTTACAGAAACAAATCATGTTTTTCCCTCAGGGCTCGGAAGCTTCTGGTCTCAGCCACCTTCTTGTCTGTACTTGACTATGGCGATGTTGTATACATGTCAGCTTCAGCCACCTGCCTACAATCTCTAACTCCTGTGTACCACTGTGCCCTGAGATTCATCACTGGCTGTAGCCGCCTCACCCACCATTGTGAACTCTACGCTAAAGCTGGCATGCCCTCCCTTACTGTAAGACGTCATACGCACTGGATGACCATGATCTATAAGGCTCTTCTTGGCCTGCTTCCCATATATCTATGCACTTTCCTTAAGAGATCTGGTAGCCGTTATGACCTCAGATCTAATGATATTGTGCACCTTTCTGTCCCTCGTGTCCGGACCGAAAAAGGTAAAAAAGCTTTTAGTTTCTCTGCCCCCTCTGCTTGGAATACCCTTCAATCTGAGCTGAAACTATCAGAACTTATTCCTTTGGGAGCATTTCGCACAACTCTCAAAAAACGTCAATGTAAATCTTTTGCACAGTGCTCATGTTCCTAATTTGCTACTGTATTTATCACTGCTGCACTTTATACTGCTTATTTATACTACCTATTTATACCGCCTATTCATTCGCACTTTAGTACTTTTTAATATGTTGGACTTTTCGCTGCCTGTTTATTGTTCGTCTGTCTTGTAACTTTTGACGTGTGCTGCTGCCTTCTTGGCCAGGTCACCCTTGTAAAAGAGGTCTCGATCTCAACGGGTTTTTATCTGGTTAAATAAAGGTTAAATAAAATAAAATAAAGGACATTAAATAATATCTCTCCTGTATTTACCTCTCTCCACTGGTTTCTTGTAAAATCCAGAATAGAATTTAAATTCCTTCTCGGTTATTTCCTCTCTTACGAAGCCCTTAAAGGCCAGGCACCATTACCTATTACCCTACGTAAGCAGTGCACTCCCACCATGCAGGGTTAGTTGTGGTTCAGAGTTTCCAAAGGTATTTGGAGCCTGGAGCCGGTATTGCTCCAGGAGTCACCACATTTGAAAGTAAGCTTCAAACTTTCCTTTTTGATAAATTATAGAATTAGTGCTGGCTCAGGCTTGCTTTGGAACAAGCCCTAGGTTCAGACTGCCGGGGGCCATCCCATGATGCACCAGGCTTCTCTCCCGATCCATCTGTAAACATTCATGTCCCTTTAATTCATGTTACAAACTTTACTTTTTCCGAGTCTTTGTGTTTTCTCGTCTCACAGGTTTCCATGGATCATGGTTTGGCCCAGATTGTCATTATTAGTCATGTTTTTATACTACTGTTGTTGTTTTTTTTACTAATAGGCATGGCTAATACTACTATTATTTGCCATAGACATAATTATTGTGTTAGTACTATTATAGTTGTTGCCAGGGCCAGCTCTAGATCATTTGGTGCCCTAGGCAAGATCCATTCGTGTTGAACAGCTCCGCTTGCTGTTTCATGGAGGGTGGAACTCCTGTTTTTGTTTGCCCATGGTGCCAACCAGGCTATATAATACAACTGTCTGTCTATAAAATCATTAACTTACAAGTAAATTCGCAAAGAATCACAGCAGGAGACCGCTTACAAAGTTAGAGACAAGAGAGACAATGAAAGAGCAAACCCCGCAAAAAATGTGCTTGATTGTGTTAAGCTAGCGTTGCTTTATTTCAACCTAGCTAGCATACCAATACAAATGAAACATCTTCACACAAAACGGCATTTAAAAAAAGATTGGGACTTCTCCTCCTCCTCCTCTTTTCTTCTCTTTCGATACTGCGCACCGGAGAGCTTTGACAGCCGTTTCATCTTGCAAGATTTATCAAAACATAACGTGTCTGTCACTTGACGTGACCTGACCTCTGTGACAGTGATCTGACCATCTAAAGGGGGGCAAGGCAATCACGAGTCACATGACTCAGCACCACAAGTGAGAAAATGTCATTGTTTATCTGTTTCATTATTTTGTTAATATTTATTATTTTCAAGACAGAACATGAAGGGAGGGCAACAATTGGCATCAAAAAATATTATTATTATTATTCTCCCTCGAGGGTGACTGGCGGCGCCCCTCCAGCAGATGGCGCTCTAGGCAACCGCCTATGTCGCCTATGCCTAGAGCTGGCCTCTTACCCCTAAATTCCACTGAATGCGTAACAGCTGCAGATCCATCGGCGGAGACGATACTCATTCATTATAATGACTGTGTGAGATTTCACCGACTCCGTATCCGCTGTGTAGTGAGTCTGACGTCGCACGGCCATCTATAGATGTATATATAAACAATATAACCTTTCTCATATATATCTATGCGGCCATCTGTCAGCCCTCCAACACTTACGCAGAGCTTCTATTTTTGTCGGAGCACGGTGCATCAATTCAGCACAGAGCAGATCGTTCAGGGCAGGAAGTCATGCACAGACACAAAATAAAACATCCGGTATATTTTCAAAATAAAATACCTTGGGTTCAGAACTTGAAGACGTCATGATGGGCGGGGACAGACCTGAAGTCAACAGGTTAGAGGTTTTCACTCGTCTTTTCACCCCAAAAAAGGAAGTGGCTTGGAAAAACCATTGCAGGAGTAATGGAAGTGGATGGTAAGTTACTAATATGGTTCAATAAATGTTGTTTGAAATCAAATGATCTGTTCTTGTACATTAAATGAGACATTCTCTAGTCCGGTTGTATCACTTGATTACGCGTGAATTCGCGAGATCTCGTGCGTCAGACTCCTACATGCAGCTAAATTCACTTGAACTTTGCAACACATCTAGGATTATTATGGCTGCTTTACATAATGCTAAGATAGAACCACCTGCGTTTTCTGGTGACACTAAATTACATCCTGAAGACTAGCTGCAGGCTGCCAATGCTTACAGATCCTCAGTGAACCTAACTGATGCACAAATATCAAATTAACTGCAACATTATCTTGCAATGGGAGCTAGTTAATGGTTTAAAAACACTTTAAACAGTTGCCACATGGAAACAATTCTCTTCAGAACTGAGTTTTTGCCTTCTGACAACCAAAAACATAGCCTGAGAGGCATTCTCGATCATGTCCAGGCACTCAACGAGCCCCTCCCAACATTTGTGGCCACTTTTTATGCAGTACTGCATAAGAATTTTTGCATATCTTGTGTTTGTATTGCAAATTCTGCCTCACTGGTTCCGTTTCATTTGCTTTTTAGGTTTACAGCAGTGGTTTGTCTGTGGTTCAGGTTCCTGTTAAAATAAAAAGAGAGAAAGTTTGGAGATATGCTGCACTGAGGCCGGAGCACATAGACGGGACTTGGCTGATTGTTTGAAGACTCCCTGAGGACAAAGGACTTGGAGAAGGGAGAAGGACACATGTGGGTGAGATGGCAACAATAGGGACACTGCCATCATTTGATCGCAATGTGCAAACTTGGGAGGAATACTGTGAAATTATGGAACACTTTTTTTATTGCAAATGATGTTGAAGATGAAAATAAATCCATGTTGCTCAGTGTGGTGGGGGCACAAAGCTACATTTTGATGTCCTGCAAAACCAGTGGAAAAGACTTTTGCACAGTTTGGAGCATTACTGAAAAAACACTTTAATCCCAAACCAAGTTAAATTGTCCAGAGATTTAAATTTGATTCCTGCATGAGAAAACCTGCAGAATCTGTTGCTGAATATGTGGCTGAATTAATGAAATTATCCCAGGACTGTAACTATGGAGATACATTGTCACAAATGTTGCAAATCCAAATTCTTGTCTGAGTCATTTCAGCTCTGAAAAAAAAAATCACTCTTTTTGAGCTTATCAAATTGACAAAGATTTTCAACACAAGCCATTATAGCTCACCACACACAAACCCCTTTACTTACATACTTCTCTGTATCCATTTTTAAAAATCCATTTTTCAGTTCATGGTAGAATTTAGTAGTCAGTGGAGTGTGGCAGAAGTGGAATGCATAACAGGCTTTGTTACAGTTCAGGGCTGTTTATACCAATCTGCTTGTTGTAGGAAACAGAGAGGAAGAGCCTCCAGGCTCAAGGGATGATGTTGGGAAATGGAGCGTGATGTTGGTTTTCCGGTTTCTTTAACCTTTTTGCCATTCACCAGGCAAAATTGCAAACACTTAATAGCAGGTAGTGAGAATGAGCAGCAGTAAATTACGCACTTCAGTTAATTGTACAGCATATATTCATGAGGGTTATTTTAACCAATTAGGTGGGAATGCATTCAAAATGTACAGTTGGCTTTATTCCTGTCTTTTATCTTCAATTGCTTTTTTGTTTTGCATGACAAATTGAGCATATGAAATCATATCAGAGACATTTCCAAAAAGCTTGTTTACCCAGTCAAACATTTAATTCCAGACTTCTGTATTTCTATGTGCTATCTATTTATCTGTAATCAATACTTGAATATAACCACGTGGAACCAATGGAAAAGGATTTACTTACAAATGACATACAGAAAGAAATCATTTTGAACAACTCAGGAGTTTCCCTCATCTCTACAGATCTGTTTAGCCCATGGGTCTCAAACTCGCGGCCCGCGGGCCGATTGCGGCCCTCGTGACGATATTTTGTGGCCCTCACCTTGATATGAAAGTTTAATGTGAGTTTTACATGAATGGCACTTTTCCGTGTTGTGTGTGGAAGGTCCCTTCCCTCACTTTTTTTTGGTCATTTTGTGTCCTTTTTTTGTCATTTTCTGTCTTTCTTAAATAATTTTGTGTCTTTTTTTAATAATCGTGTGTGTTTTTAAAATAATTTTGTGTCTTTTTTGGTAATTTTATGTCTTTTTGGGTAATTCTGTGTCTTTTTTAATAATTTTGTGTCTTTTTTTGGTCATTTTCTGTCTTTTTTTGGTCATTTTCTGTCTTTTTAAAAATAATTTTGTGTCTTTTTTTTGGTCATTTTCTGTCTTTTTTGTGTGGTAATTTTGTGTCTATTTTTGGTCATTTTGGCTTCATTTTCCCAACACTAGTGGTCACCAATGCTGCAGGTAGGTAAACTTGAGCCAGACGAGAGTTTGAGGAAACAGCAGGTAAGTGCACACTGATGGACTCACTCCGCAGGAAGACACTAGATAGCTGCTATGGAAGTCAAACAGAAACCAGGAGGAGCAGAGGCAGAACTCGTGGTCAGGGACAGAAGGCTGAGGCGTTTACCTGGAGTACGACGAAGCAGGTGAATAGACCCTATCCACAATTTCCCAAAAATAAGTGAGGGAAGCAACCGGAAAATCTCAAAATCTGCTCCACCAAATTAGCCTGGCTAACGCCAGACTATATCACAAATGAGATATAGTTTGGATGCCACCTATTCATTTCTCCGTAGAGGAGGTGTGGTTTACGATCCTCCAGAGCCGTTTATTTGTCGCTACGAATGTCTATCATAAGCGTCTGTAGGTAGCTCTTAGCCAATCGTATCAGTTATACCAGATGACGTATGTAGAGCGACAGAAATTGATGTTTACATAGCCGGACTAGCTCATCTCTACTTTGCGACTAAAATGCTCAATTCTTCTTCTGCAACATTTTTCTACAGCATGTTCTGACTCTGGCTGCTCCGTAGTTTCAGCTCACAGACGACTGGCAGTGTTGGTGTGTGTGTGTGTGTGTGTGTCTGTAAGAGAGTGTTGCTTGCTTTTTTGCTTCTCCAGTTCTCGCTTTCTGCAAGATTATTTATTTTTACGCCTTATTCCCCCTCATGTCATTCAGCCACACACATCCACTGATTTTATGGTCAATAGACGAGCTGCTGGGGGTCTCTGGGCGGCTCCGCTGTCCCCCGGCTCGTAGCCAGATCACCGTGGTTACAGCAGCGAGCGGTAGCGGGGCTAGTTGGTAGATTAGGCTTTGGCCAAATCCTGTCGGAAGCAAGGCTAAAACATCTTTTTTTCGCGGTGAAACAGGAGTGTAAAGGCAATTGTTGTTCTTCTTTTAAAATAAACTTTCACTCTAAACTATTTAAAATGCCGTCAGCTAGATCGAAAGAGAGTTTCGCGTCTGCTGCAGCCATGTTGGATCCGTAAGAAAACTACAAAACAACAAGCTTCCATCTGTCCAATAGTACGCGTCATCGTCTTGCCGTTCCTCCCCGTTCTGTGATTGGATCCCTAAAACAGGGCTAAGAAACGGCCATGGACACCAGACGGTCTTGCAGTTCAAAATGAAATAGAGCGTGCAAGGCAGTATGGGTATAGCCAGGCTACCACCAAATAGAGTAAATAGGAATTCACTAAATACATTTCCCAAACCTGAGGAACTCCTGTAAATGTGTTTTGTTGTTTCTAAAATCCCCTGCTGTAATCAGGCAGAAACACTACACAGCCATCAAAGAACCACTTGACGGACTGTGACTCTCTTTGGATAGCATAGTATATATTCAACAGCCAAATGTTTGCATGGTGAGTGTACTCTATACATAGATACTTTTCTCCTGAGGGCATGTTGGATTTATATGTGTGAAATCATTGCTACATTTGTGCCTTGTATCTTTCTTAAATGCAACTCAACAGAGGAAAGTGAAGAAAAGAAACCGGTTCAATCAGTTCATTGCAGCCTCATTTTCTGGGTCTTTTTAGCTTAAGTGCTGCTTTCATGTTCAGGAAGTCTGATATCTTGATTTTGTCATCCATTCTAATATGACCAAAAAAAAAAGCACACGGTCATATGAAAGTTATGATGGGAACATCTCTACAATATCAAAATGTGAGGTCAGCTGGACTATACTGAGCATGCAGTTGCATCCCTCCAAGGTTTGTGTGTGTGTGTGTCTAGGACAGGGGTCTCAAACTCAAATTACCTGGGGGCCACTGGAAGCAGTATCAAAATGACCAAAAAAAGACACAAAATAATAGAAAAAAAACACTAAATAACTTAAAAAAAGACACAAAATGCCCAAAAAATACACAGAATTACCAAAAAAAGAAACAAAATGACCAAAAAGACACAAAATGACAGGAAAAAACTAAATTACTTAAAAACTAAACAAAATGACCAAAAAAAACCAAAATTATTTAAAAAGGACAGAATTGTTCAAAAAGACACAAAATGACCAAAAAAAGACACTGAATTACCAAAAAGACACACATTTATTAAAAAAGACACAAAATTATTTAAAAAAACACGCACAAAATGACCAAAAAATACACAGAATTACCAAATAAACACACATTTATTAAAAAAGACACAAATTTATTTAAAAAAAACACACAAAATGACCAAAAAATACACAGAATTACCAAAAAAGGCACAAAATATTTAAAAAAAGACACAAAATGACAGGAAAAAACGAAATTACTTAAAAAGGAACAAAATGACCAAAAAAATAACAGAATTACAAAAAAAAGACACAAAATACCAAAAAAAAGTAATTAAAGGGACCTTCCATACACACCACGGTAAAGTGGCATTCATATAAAACTCACATTAAACTTTCATATCAAGGTGGGGGCCACAAAATATCGTCACGAGGGCTGCAATTGGCCCACAAGTTTGAGACCCATAGTCTAGGACTACAAAGGGGCATAATCTGTGTTATTCAGGTTATAAAGTGACTCTTTGTTGTTCTGCTGACTCGTCACCATCTTAAATGCTAAGTGAAGAGATCAATTTGCAAAGTCAGTAGACCATGGAATTATTTTGGCCGGATCTTTCATTTGGCCACGCCAAACTCATATGAGACATGGATGCAAAAACAACATAATAAAGCACTAATGTAAGGGGGGAAAGCTGGTTGTTTGACAGGGAGGTAATTATACAGGGCACAAATGACATTGCTTATCAGCTTATTAAAGGATTTAAAACAGTCCATGTTTTAATTCAATAGCAGCCCTTTGACATTTTAAAACGGGGATTTGCTGGCACGACTTGCAGTAGTTCTGTGCTACATGCAGACTATTGAAGGAGTTTATGGGCCAGTTATGTTTGTTTACACTAGAGTACACATATAATAATAATTATATTAATAATAATGATAATAATAATAATAATAATAAACTTTTCTTAACAAAGTTACAAAATGCTTTACAGACAAGAGATAAAAACACAGTGGATTAGAGATAAAAACACAGTGGATGACAGATAAAAATTACAATAAAATTACAATAAGCAAAGCAAAGTGCAATGCAGACACGTCGGAATTACAAATGTCAAAACATAGAAAGTGGCAAGAGATTAAGTAGTTAAAAAGGCTTTGCGATAAAAGAAAGTTTTCAGTAGGGATTTAACCACATGTATTCTCATTTTGTGTCGTCTTTCTGTATCTTTTTTTAGTGATTCTGTGTGTTTTTGGTAATTTTGTGTCTTTTTTTAGTCATTTTGTGTCTCTTTTTAGTCATTTTGTGTCTCTTTTTGGTAATTTTGTGTCTTTTTTAGTGATTATGTGTCTTTTTTTGTCATTTTGTGTCTTTTTTTGTGATTCTGTGTCTTTTTGGTCATTTTTAGGTTTTTTTTTTACTCATTTTGTGTCTTTGTTTAGTCATTTTGTGTCTTTTTTGGTCATTTTGTGTCCTTTTTTAATAATTTTTGTCATTTTTTGTCATTTTGTGTCTTCTTTTAGTCAATTTGTGTCTTTTTTTGGTCATTTTCAGTCTTTTTTTTTGGTCATGATTTCAAAGTTCTGGAAAAGTCCCATGTTGCATTGCGACACTCCCACATGTATTCTGATGCATTTCATTGGCCAAGAGACCGAAAATAGGTGGAAAAAACGACAAATACTACAAAACGACGTATCCGATTTCCTGGCTTTAATGGTAGAATAACACAACAGCACCAGTTTTAATGGTAGAAATGCGATAATGCTTTCCCGCCTTAAATAGGTTAAAAGAGGCTAGTGATGTAACCTGTCTGACCTCAATGGGTAGAGAGTTCCAGAGACTCATATATACTGTACGTTGCTGTACATTCAAAGTATTGTGCGGTTTCTTTTTTTCCACAGACACAACAGCAACAGCGTGGCTAGAGCCTTCAAACAACAGATGAATCATTCAGATGCATCAGAAAGTCTGTTGCTCTGGTTCTCAGAGCTGAGGCGCTTAAATAATACACTCTCAGATTTTCAAGCACCGCCTGACCGCTGAACACAGGCCTGGGACTCTGCATCTGCTGTTTATCCAGACGAACATTGAAAGATTAATAGCTTTCAGAGGCTGACACGGTTACAGCAACAAGCCAAAAGACGAGTAAGTCAGCAGGTTGTGAACATCTCAATATGAACAACTCCTTGATGCAAGCACATGCAAATTAATTTGGCTCAGTGTCACAGAGCCATGCGTGAAACTGGAAGGTTTTTTTTTTTTCTTTCTCTTTTCTATTAAATTGCTGTCATTGGTGAAAATAGGTTGATGCAATGCTGTTGTATAGGCTATATGGGTCTTGGTATAATGACATAAAGATTTTCCTTTCATACTGACAGACATGCACTGCAGATAATACAGCTTTTCCATTATAAGCACATCTATGTAAAGGATTTTTTTTTTCAATTTTCTCCCTAGAATGGTCTTGAGAGACACACATGTAGAAAACAAATTATTGGAAAAAACATTTTCATATCAATGTCTTTCCATTACACGGTACAACATAATATATGATGATAATAGTCATAACAACACATTGCGTACAAAACAAAATATAGGTGTATGTATTGTATAGTGCATTCAAGCTGTGTATTACAAAATGCAGCAGATTATTAATATGTGTGTGTGTGTTTGTACATAATGAAGTGGAAATGTAAATATAGTCTACTTGCTGCATAATAACGTGTTATTACATGTGTTTGTACACATCCCACAGTGGATTTATGCTCTTCTGAGCTTTCTCTATGCTTTATGTTTTGTACATGGTGTGATGTGTGTGTGTGTGTGTGTGTGTGTGTGTGTGTGTGTGCGTGTGTGTTGGGTTTCCTCTATCTACACCAGGGGTCTCAAACTCGCGGCCTGCGGGCCAATTGCGGCCCTTGTGACGATATCTTGTGGCCCCCACCTTGATATGAAAGTTTAATGTGAGTTTTATATGAATGGCACTTTACCGTGTTGTGTGTGGAAGGTCCCTTTAATTACTTTTGTTTCGGTAATTTTGTCTTTTTTTTTTGTAATTGTGGCTTTCTTAATGATTTTGTCTTTTTTTGGTAATTTTGTGTATTTTGTGTTAATTATGTCTTTTTTTTGGTAATTTTGTAATTCTGTGTCTTTTTTGAGTCATTTTGTGTCTTTAAAATAATTGTGTGTCTTTTTTTGGTCATATTGTTTCTTCTTTAAGTAATTTAATTTTTTTCTGTCATTTTGTGTCTTTTTTTAATAATCTTGTCTTTTATGGTAACTCTGTGTATTATTTGGTCATTTTGTCATTCTGTGTCTTTCAAGTAATTTAGTGGTTTTTCAGTCATTTTGTGTCTTTTTTTGGGTCATTTTGTGTCTTTTTTCAATAATTTTGTCTTTTGTGGTAATTCTGTGTAATATTTGGTCATTTTGTTATTCTGTGTCTTAAGTCATTTAGTGTTTTTTCAGTAATTTCGTGTCTTTTTTTAGTTTTGTGTCTTTTTTTCTGTCATTTTGTGTCTTTTTTAGTAATTCTGTCTTTTTTTGGTCATTTTGATACTGCCTCCAGCAGCCCCCAGGTAATTTGAGATTGAGACCCCTGGTCTACAATGTCTTTGATTTTAATTGAATAAGTAAATGTGCCGTGTGTTTTTCATTAGTTCACTCTGCACTGCTTTGTAAATATTACTTGCTGAGGCAGTTCCCCATAGAAACAGTGTTGGTAAAATGTTAAATTTAAGCAATGAAAATGGAGCTCGTTGTTTGTAATGATATGCCACACAGAAAATTACTTATAATTTATATCATTAATATGCTGAGTAGCAACATTTATTTTATAGAGAGAATTTCTGAGGAGGCAGCAGGCAGTTAAAAGTTCCCCTTGAAAAATGTAAACTATTACCATGGTCATTTTGAGACAATAACCATAAATAAACGGCATCATCAAGATAATGTGAAACCTTTAGCAGAAAGCTCTAGTCTACAAAATTGATTTGACCATTCTTTGATGAGAGATACCTCAGGGAGGCCTGTTTTACATCATCAGTTAGTGTTGGGACAACGAAGCTTCACGAAGCATTTGCTTTATTTTTTGACCCCACTAGATGGCGGTCTTGGCTTTAAAAAAAGGCTTCAGCAATGGTGATTGAGTGTGTTTTCAGCCCTTTGTTGAACAATGAGCGCCATCTCTTGGGCTCCGTAAATAAAGAAAATGCTTCATGAAGCTTCGTTGTCCCAAGACGAATCATCAGTAACACCAATGTTGAAAGATAAAATAATTTTCTTGTTCAGCAGTTATTTATTTGAGTTTTTATTCCAGTTTCAGGTCAATGTTACATCAGTGGTCAAACTCAATCTACAAGGTGCTGTTACAGTTTTTCTCAGTCGCTTTGGTACAATTCTCAAATCATGCTCGACATTTGCAAAACAGTAAGTGCATTTCTCAAAACAATTTGTACAAATAGCAAAACACCATGGATGACCTGCAAAAGCCACTCTCTTGCTCAAAATTCTTAGTTCATCTCTCAAAACCAAATATCCGTGCCAATGAACATGTCAGTGCATCAGAATGACAAGTCCTTGTGTCATTGTGTACGGATAAGACAGTCAAATTGCTTAGTCACGTTGTCAATATAACAGTTTACTCTGGAGGGATGTTCTGATGTAAACTATGGCTAAAGTTTTGATGACAATTATTGTAAATTGTAGGTTACACCTTAGTGTATGTGGAGTTTGAAAGAGACTGGACAAGATTCACATTTACACTTTTATTTTTTTCCTGATAAAGAAAAGAAAAAACAAAAACAAAAGTAGAAATGTAAACATAGGACAATCTCCTTAGGGAAAACTGTACATGCAGTGCCGTAATTACAGTGCAAACGTCCTACACCTCCTGACGTTCCTGTCTGTTGGGCCACAAATTCTCATCCACATCACAACGAATGTTTTCTCTTGCGATGCAGCGTGGAAAGAATCTTTTGGAGTGTCTTATCCAGCCTCTGCAGGCATCTGCTGTGATGTCATCACACGCTGCATCCATGGCAGCCAGAAGGGTCATCTGTGTATGTGGCTGGCGATCATATACTTTCCATCTCCATGCTGAGAAAAATTCCTCAATGGGATTAAGGAATGGGGAGTAGGGTGAGAGGAACTCCATCAGCATCCTGTTGTGGGCCGCAAACCATTGCCTGATGATGTTGGAGCGATGGAAACTGACATTGTCCCAAACAATCACATACTTTGGCAGGTCATCTCCAGTCTGGCCCCTCTCTTCTTCAGGGATGAGATCCCTGTAGAGTGTGTCTAAAAAGGTGACAAGATGCTCTGTGTTGTATGGCCCAATAATGGGAATATGCGTTAGCACACCATTCTCAGAGATAGCAGCAGCCATGGTTATGTTCCCGCCCCGTTGGCCTGGCACATCAGCTGTAGCTCTGTGGCCGATGATATTTCGACCACGCCTTCTGCGTTTAGTTAGGTTGAAGCCAGCCTCATCCATGTAGATGAAGCTGTGCAGTGGTTCACTTGCTTCCAGTTCCATTATACGCTAGATCCAGAAGACACAAAGAGTTTAATGAATTACATGCATTTTCATTTTGGGCAACAGTTACATCAAATGTATACAGCACATATTGCATCTTCTTTTCTACAGCCATAGCAAATGTGTAAAAGTCACAATTACTGTACTGTATATCACTATACAATGTTGTCATGTTTACTGTGAGGTACAGTTGCTGCATGCTCATTCATGTTTTACCTGTACATACTGGTAGCGCAGGTCCTTCACTCTTTCGTCATTTCTTTCAAATGGAACGGTGTACAGCTGCTTCATATTCATTTGGTGTCTTTTCAGCACCCTGTCAATGGTTGAGATGCTGACTGTTTGGATGTTATCAAAGATGTTGTTGTCTTCTATAATGGCACTCTGTATCTCCCTTAGTCTTATGGCATTGTTTTCTACGACCATGGTGCAAATAGCCTCCTCCTGTTCGGGTGTGAAAAGGGGCCCTCTGCCACCCCTGTGAAGCTGTCTTGCAGTCCTATGTGGAAGACATATAGTAATGCAAAACACAAAATTGAGTAAGATAAAATGTCACTGTTTACATAAAGTATACTAAATGAATATTGTAAAATGCAAGTGGAATACTGTAATATTGTATAAAGCATTACAGAAAGTATACAGTATTACAGTACAGTGCCTATTGTTAGATTGCATACCGGTTCTGTTGACGAAAAGTCTGAATGATTGAGGATACAGTTGTCCTCCCAACATTTGGCTGCACCCTTCGACCAGCCTCGGCCATTGTAAGCCCATGATTGACAACATGGTCTACAAGTGTGGCTCTTATTTCATCAGGAACACGCATATGTCCTCGGCCTCTTCTGCCTCCTCCTCTATTTTGCCTCCCAAGTCCTCCGCCACGCAGCCTCACTCCTCTTCTTCTTCTTCTTGCTGGCTGTTGACCCCGTCCAATTCCTTGTCCGTCCATTTTCAGAAATTGTAACACTGTGTTGTGCTCCGGCTATATACTTGCCAGTTGATTGATTCGTTTGAGAAAGTCAAGATTCACCTGGGAGCAATTTACCAATTCAGGACAGACTTAGAAAAAAAGTCTCATGGAAATGTATAGAAATATGCTTGACATGTAATGACAACGTGTTCAACCATTTTGCATGTAAAGACTTATGCTATGAACTAATGCCTAAATGTTGTGGGTGGTGAGACTATTCAACAGAGACCCATGATAATACATTTTGATCAACATGACATAAGCAATTGATAATGTAGCAAACAGAAGAGAATTGTACATAATCATTTGCATGGATGTACCAAAGCATTTGCAACTTGCTCAAAGAAATGAGAAACTGCTTTTTTGATGTGCACAAGTGACACAATGATGTGAAGATTGAACAGGTAGTTTTGAGAATTTCAGTTCTGATCTGAGAAATGTACCAAAGCGACTGAGAAAAACTGTAATAGATTTTAACAGCGATTTTAGCGATTTTAATAGATTTTTACAGCGATTTCAGTGATGTTGTTAATAGATTCCAGATGTTCCAGGACACCTGGAATCCTCTGCTTAGCCTACTGCCCCCGCGACCCGGCCCCAGATAAGCGGAGGAAAATGGATGGATAGAATGGATGTTAATAGATTTTCAGATGAGGAAATAGCAACCTGTTGGAGCATCCACACTGAGAGGAGACCACCACGACCCGGGTGCGGAGACCCCCCATGAGGGAACACTGGAGTTAAAAAACTAAAAGACAACAGGACAGGATAAAAACTAAAAGACTAAAAGACAACAGGACAGGATAAAAACTAAAAGACTGAAAGACAACAGGATAGGATAAAAACTAAAAGACAACAGGACATGATAAGAACTAAATGACTAAAAGACAACAGGACAGGATAAAAACTAAAAGACAACAGGACAGGATAAAAACTAAAAGACAACAGGACAGGATAAAAACTAAAAGACAACAGGACAGGATAAAAACTAAAAGACTAAAAGACAACAGGACAGGATAAAAACTAAAAGACAACAGGACATGATAAGAACTAAATGACTAAAAGACAACAGGACAGGACAAAAACTAAAAGACTAAAAGACAACAGGACAGGATAAAAACTAAAAGACTAAAAGACAACAGGACAGGATGAAAACTAAAAGACAACAGGACAGGATGAAAACTAAAAGACTAAAAGACAACAGGACAGGATGAAAACTAAAAGACAACAGGACAGGATGAAAACTAAAAGACAACAGGACAGGATAAGAACTAAATGACAAAAAGACACCAGGACAGGATAAAAACTAAAAGACTAAAAGGCAACAGGACAGGATAAAAACTAACAGACTAAAAGACAACAGGACAGGATAAAATCTAAAAGACTAAAAGACAACAGGACATGATAAGAACTAAAAGACAACAGGACAGGATAAAAACTAAAAGACTAAAAGACATCAGGACAGGAAAATAACTAAATGACTAAAAGACAACAGGACATGATAAGAACTAAAAGACTAAAAGACAACAGGACAGGATAAGAACTAAAAGACTAAAAGACAACAGGACAGGATAAGAACTAAAAGACTAAAAGACAACAGGATAGGATAAAAACTAAAAGACAACAGGACAGGATAAAAAACTCAATGATTTAAAGACAACAGGAAGCTTAAAAAAAAGTCAGATAGTTGGCGATTGTTGGTATCGTTTTATGAAAAAAACAAACAAAAACGTATAGTCATTCTTTGATTTACAATCCCTTTTTTGTTTGATTGCACAGTCCGTGTGTGTGTGTGTGAGCACAAATCCAAATAAAAAAGGCACGACAAGAGAAATACATCTCAGTCCATTAATATCCGGCTGTTGCTTTGGAATTTGTTTTCTCTTGTCAGGCGGTTGTGGCTGTCACAGTGATGAGTGGGGCCAAAGCACCGAGCACTTGTATCACTCTGACGGAAAACACACAGATAGAGTGAAAGAGGAAGAGCAATGAAGGGTGAGTGAGAGAGAGGAAGACGAACAACTACAACACAACAAGAAAAAGAAAAAAAGAGAATGACAATGGTGGAGAGGAGGAAGAGTGACAGCAGCAGTGACTGAAGACGGAGACGGAGAGACAGTCTGAGTAGCAGGTTGGTTCTCAGCGTGAGTGTGAATATGTAAACACACAGTCTTCATCAGACTGACAGGAACTGCTACAGCACAACAAGTATCTCCTTCCAACATACCGTTCTATTGCATAGCCTGTCAGCTCATGGCACATGTCAGATTGGCTGCATTAAGCTGTGAACACTTTAAGTTAAAAGACGAGAAGCCACTTCAGCAGACAGTCTTCTTACATCCTGAAGGGGCTTGTTTAAACTCTTTGTTTTGAGGATGTTGCATGTCAATGTTTGGAGGTTTATGTTGTTGCAACAGAACACACTGAAGGCACATTGTGAGAGACAGTTCAGGCTGTTTCACCGTCAGAGAGATTCTTTTCTTTTCTTGGTTTAACAGCCAAGTGTCTTTAGCAGTTGCTATCAAATGTTCTATCATTCAGGGTTATATATCATAAATACGTGAATTAACCCAAACTCAAACTCAAATTACCTGGCGGCCGCTGGAGACAGTATCAAAATGACCAAAAAAAGACACAAAATTACTAAAAAAAAAGACACAAAATGACAGAAAAAAAAAATACTTAAAAAAGACACAAAATGACCAAAATAAGACACAAAATGACTGAAAAAACAGTAAATTACTTTAAAAAGACACAAAATGACCAAAAAAAGACACAAAATGACTGAAAAAGCAGTAAATTACTTAAAAAAAGAGACAAAATGACCAAAAAAAGACACAATATTACTAAAAAAAGACACAAGATGACAGAAAAAACAGTAAATTACTTAAAAAAGACACAAAATGACTGAAAAAGCAGTAAATTACTTAAAAAAGACACAAAATGACCAAAAAAAGACACAAAATGACTGAAAAAACACTAAATTACTTAAAAAAGACACAAAATGACCAAAAAAGATACAAAATGACACAGAAAATACACAAAATTACTAAAAAAGACAAAACTACAAAAAAGACACAAAATTACAAAAAAAAACTAAATTACTTAAAAAAGACACAAAATTACCAAAAAAGAGACGTAAAATGATTGAAAAAACAGTAAATTACTTAAAAAAGACACAATGACCCAAAAAAGACACAAAATGACACAAAAAATACACAAAATTACAAAAAAAAAGACACAAAACTACCAAAAAAGACACAAAATTACAAAAAAAAGTCAAAATTACCAAAAAAAAGACACAAAAAATATTATATTTTTCCCCTCCCCTTGACCTACTGTCTGCCATGGGAGTTACCTCCAGTTTCCCGCCTCTTCTGCAGACATCCTGTTTCTCATCAGGGCAATCAAGCACCTACACATATCTGGCTGCTCCGCTCGTTCAACGGCAGATTTTTTTTTTTTTTTTCACATCAACCAGTAAGACTCCTGGCTCCTTCTGATTGATTCTTCGTATGGTTTATCTGGTTCCTCGCTCTTCGTCTTTTTACTTCCATGTGTTTACTTTCTCTTCTCCCTGGACGGGTTATCTGAAGTCTTATGGAATGGTTGATGAGCTGATAAGAAGCAGGTGTGCCTCATGTGCAGAAGCAGTCAAACTCAGACACTAAGCCCACACAGAACCGCCACAAGAAGTCTAGTAGAAAATGAGAATACTCCCATGTGATGTTTCAGTCTTCTGGACATTCTCTTGCAATTGTCTTAAAATGTCAGAAGAAGCAAACGTTGACAAATAATTCTGCATTTTTTACATTCTACTTGAAGTTACGAGGAGCCTTACACTAGGGGTGTGCCATATCGTATCGTTCACAATTATACAGGTATATTTTGTCTATGAGTAAAAAAAAAATGCATATCATGATATTTGCAACATTCCTACTTCTTGACGCCGTGCCTACCTGTCTGTATCAGTCTTGTGCCGTTCGTTAGCCACAAGCTAACATTAGCTAACAATTAAAGTTGTGTTAATCACAAAAAACTACTATTACTTCGTCGCTAAACACATGCAGCTTTTCAAAATAAGAGCACATAATTTACAGGAAGATGGTTATTTTTTATGATTTGCTCAGACTCAATAGCCAAGAGTAATTTTTGTTGTATTTGGCAACTGTTGAGATTTGCACTTTACACTACATTTGAGATTTCTGAATGATTTCTGATTTGTTTACCATTTTTTATTTATTTATACAGACTAAAAAATCATATTTTTTACATATTTTTCAGTATTTTGTAATAGCGTCAAGAATATAGTTATCACAAAAATACCCTTATATATCGTGATAATCCTTTAGGGCCATATCGCCCACCCCTACCTTACACCTATTTTCTGATATTACTCAATGGATCAACAGAATTCGAAATAGTGATTTTCCTACAAATGACAAGTTTGTGTAGGTGGCTGATGAATGGCAGCTTTTAATAGTGTGATTTTGTGCTAAAGTATTTTTTTCAAATCTATTTTTCAACAAAAAAGAAAACTACATAGGTTGAACAAATGACATTCATGAATACGCCAGTATTTATAGTTGCATATACAAGTTGTTGAGTTTTTTTTATGAATCCAGTCCTGTCATCTCATGTTGAGCATCCAGAGGTACACCTTGTCTGGATCAAGTGGCAACCTCCTGGTCTGAGCAGGGAGGCAAACCAGGAAGTGCCTTAAGCTGCATTCTACTGAAAATTCCAGCAGGGGGCGCTAATGTTGGCTGCAAAAGCATTTATGTCCATTAATTTCTATACAAAATGAGAAAACTTTTCTGTTGATTTATTACCTAAGACTTTTTTTCAGGACAACACTATGGTCTCAATCACTAGTAAAAAATCTTCAATTCTTCAAGACAATATGATGTTAATTGTGTAAATAATGGTCTGATTTAGAAGAAAATAGAAGGCAAAGAATCATATGATTTGGGGCGGGGCTACCTTTGATTGACAGGTCACTAACAAGGTGAGCCATCATCAGGAGAGAAGCAGAACAATGCGTATCCACGGCAATGTGTCAAAGTTTAAAAAAGAAAAAAGGAGAGTCCACAACACAATCTGATGCTGAGTTAAAGCTGGCATTTCTCTCCTTCACTGACCAACACACTGATAGCTCTGAGACACACTAACAGGTGTCCTTGGTTGGTTTCATGCTTCTCTGTTTGTTCCGGGGTTGTGATTGGATTATTGGGAGATTGCGGGTATAAACTGATGAAGCATGAATAACCTCTTGACAGTAAGGCTGCAGGCAGTGATGTAATTATCATGGCTGGTCACTACAACAGATATTGACACATTTTACTTCAATGATACTTATTGTAGCCAGAACAGCCATGCAGTTCAGAGCAGCATTGCATTGCATAGCTTTTTGAGTCGCGACCCCCAATTTAACATGCATGTTGTCCGCTCACTGAACAGAATCTCACAGTTCAGATCATACAAACCCAGTTGATACAATGAATTTTGGACAAATAATGAAGCAGACAACAACTAAAACATCTCTGTCTGTGCATTTATATATCATTTTTTTATATTTTATTGTTACTTGTAATCTAAGTCCTTTGCTATAAGTTTAAAGGTCCATTCTGACCTCCTGAGTGTGTAACAGTCAGCTTCAAGCCAGAGACTCCTTGGAAAGTAACAACTTGATACTTTGGGATTTGTCAGAAAAGACACAAAATTACCCAAAAAAGAATCAAATTGACCACAAAAAGATAAAAAAAAAAAAAAAGACTCAAATTGACCAAAAAAATGACCACAAAAAGACACAAATTGACCAAAAAAGACACGAAATGACCAAAAAGAGACACAGAATGACTAAAAAAAGACACAACATTACAAAAATGACACAAATTGACCACAAAATGATAAAAAAAATACACAAAATGACCAAAAAAGACACAAAATGATCAAAAAAAGACACAAAATGACCAAAAAAAGACACATAGTGATCAAAAAAGACACACAGAATGAGCAAAAAAGACACAAAATGACTATAAAAAGAAACAAAATGACAAAAAAGACACAAAATTACCAAAAAAAGACACAAATTGACCACAAAATGATCAAAAAAAAGACACAAAATTGACACAAAATTACCAAAAAAGACACAACATGACCAAAAAAAGACACACTGGCATCTGGTCCAACACTGGTGTATTCCTGTTTTAGTCCTATTCCAACAAGCCTCACACAGTCAAGCTCAGACCAGACTCATAAGGACTATAATAATGCAAATACGTACAATAAAAAAAAATCTGGTCTAATAACATATTCACTCACAATGAATAATTAAACTAAGATAATATGGCACAAAGCTATATTAATTAAATTGAAATGAAAGTATGTGTTTAAATTAAATTTAAATTTGCACACAATAGTGAAGTCAGCAGAGCCTGGGTGTCGGGCCCCCGGACCTAATCAGGGATCTGCCAGCCACCAATCGGGGCCTTTATGGATGACCTGACGGTTACCACAGAGTCTGTACCAGGGTGCAGATGGATCCTGCAACGGCTGGAAAGCTTTCATAATATTGTGCACAGCATACAACCTCAAAATATTGTTCTAATTGTCATTGTTTATTGTATTTATTTATTTTTTGCACTACCTCAGACCTGAAGCTTGTTATGCACAACTGTTTTTTTTATTATAAATATTTAACCTGTGGTTCTAATTTTTACATGTTGCATTTTTCTTGTTAATAAAAATATTTCTGTTAAATTTTGGGGTCTTTGTTTTTATCCTTGTGGTATCGAAAATGGTATTGCGTATCGAATATTTTCCTGAGTATCGGTATCGAGTTAAAAATTTTAGTATCGTGACAACCTTAGTCTCAGGAGATGGTAGGGATTGCCCAGAAGCCTCTGCAACATCGCCCTCTATGTTGTGTGGTGGACTACAATAAATACAAGGGGAGTGTTGACCTGTCTGATCAGCTCCTCTAATATTATTCTGTACACAAGAGGTCCACCAGGTGGTACAGTACACTGCTGTACCACTTTACAGACAAAGCTGCCACCAACAGCTACATTCTGCACACAGAGATGTGTCTGCTCACAGAGTCTGTCCCATTTCCCACCGCCAGTTCATGGAGGAGCTGTCTGCAGAGCTGTGTGGAGTCCCCAAAGGCAGTGATGTGGCACCCAGAGGAGCACAGGGCCTACCGAGTCCCTGGCCACTGTGAGGAGGATGAGGAGGAGAAGGAGGGAAGCTCCTCATTTGAAAGAAGGAGGTCAGCAGACACTGCAACAGTGCACTATTTGTAGGTGTGCTCGACGATCTGAACTGCTTTAGTCAGTGGCACAGCAGCAGAAATTTTCCAAATTTGTATTTATTTTGTGAAGATAATTTGCCCTTTTTTTGCACACAATAATATATTTCTAATTTTGTATATAGTTATTAAAGATCATTTGCACAAATCAGTGTGTTCTCATTTTTTTGTAAACCATTTATTCTTGTTGGTATTTTTTTTGCACTTTTGTAGTTGATGTTTGATATGTTTGTGATTTTTATATGTAGTTTCCACTATTTGCTACATGTTTGCATTTGATGTTTGTGATGATTTAATAATATATTTCTCTGGAGAAAAAAAAGTTTTTGATTCAGTGCCATTTCATTAATTTATGACATAGGATAAAAGTTTATTAAAATTGCCCTTTTCACTGGTTTGTAGTGGAAGATAAATGTGTGTGTCGTCTGCATAAAAGTGATATTGCACATTGTGTTTACTGATGATTTGGCCCAATGGAAGCATCTCGACAGAAAACAGCAATGGGCCAAGGATAGAGCCCTGGGGGACACCACATGTTAAAGGGGCCACAGATGATGAGGCATTCTCTAAGATAACTAAGAAGGTTCTGTTTGAGAGATAAGACTTAAACCATTCTAGGGTTGTATCCCTAACGCCGACTCATTTCTCCAGCCTGTCAAGTAAAATCGAGTGACCCACGGTATCAAAAGCAGAGCTGAGATCTTATGGTAAAATACGAATCATCATGCCTTATACTAAACATTTTTTTGGCCTCTCTTGTGTTTCACATTAAACTTTTGTTGTACAGAAAACTGTGATAAAAAAATCAAGTCTGTGTGTACATTTATTTGAAGTTGCCCATGTTGTTCATTCCAACAACATTACATTATGGCTGTCTTCACATTTGGCTGCTCTGGACCGCATGCACTGCGAGACAGGAGGCGCTTCAGTATGATCCATGTTTTATTTACTGGACTGCAGCCACTTGGCAGCTTACATGTGTTCCTCAGAAAGCCTGGCTTTGTTAAAAGCACAGGCTCGCCCGTTTGCTGTTGGGAAGATGCAAGCTGTGAAATTCCAAATGTGAGAGGAACATATATTAAGGTGCTAAAGGCTATTTCTATGCAGCGCAGTCCTCAGAGGAAGGTTGCATTGAGTTTATGCACACTGAATTACAGTAACTCCCTGGTTGTTATTATTCAACATAATGTGCTGCTATGAACATTAAATATGATTCTCTCCTTTCTTTGTAAAGATTTTCCATTTCTTTGCTGGTGAAATCTGTTAATACGTGATGGCTTGCTTGACATCTATTGTTGAGCTTGAAAATGATGTGTTCAATTGGATAATAGCCACAACATTCTTGTGCGTTTGTAGCTTTTTCAAATTCAGGCTTTCTGACAGCCAGAGGAGTGCTAGTTTACTGTTCTGTCCCTCACAGCTAGGCGCCTCTTCAGTCATTAAAAAGGCGTTTGGCTGTTGTTTCTCATATCAGCAGCTCTCAACCCCCTACTTCAATCTGGTCTTGAAAGTGTAAAAGCTGGGAGTGCACCAAGAGACCAGGGTGAAAATAGTAATTTGAAATATGCATGTAACCACAGGCTCCCCGAAACCAGGACGTTTTCGGCCAGAGGGTTGGCATGACCCTACAGGCAGAAACATCCCAGATACCTGCCCAGGGGTGCCTCAAGCGAACCCGCCATAGCTGAAAACTTAGGGTACAAAATGGTGACATTATTGGTAATGTAGGAGAATTAAACACAGCAAAAACATCATAATGAGGGAAAATTATCTGAAATATGCTAAATGTAGAGGGTGGGAAAATACAGGGTTCGTACGGATGCTTGAAATCCTTGAAAATGCTTGAATTTTAATGTTGAATTTCAAGGTTTGAAAAGTGTTTGGATTTTGCATTAAGTGCTTGTAAATGCTTGGAATTCTTACTGTATTTCTCTTGCAATCTGACTATAGATAACCGCATTTTCACACTACTGGTCAAAAGTTTCAGAACACCCCAAATTTTCCAGAATTTTATTGAAAATGATGCAGTTTAATGTCTCAGTGTACTCTGAAATTAATGCATAGAACAAATAAACAATTGAAGGTAAAAAAAAAGATATCATAGAATCAATTTAGAAACAAAAATGTATTCTCAAGGAAACTCACTGACACCTTGACTTTCTTGGAAATTTCTCTGTAGGAAACACCTACATTTTAAGTGTCATGATGATCTGTCTCTCTTCTATGGTTAATTGCCTTTTCTTCGCCATTTTTATAGTAACACACTACTTTCTGCAGTACACTACTGTTCAAACAATTCTCACAACCGTATGGCACCACAGTGTGTTCCAACACTACTTTTATGCAGAAAGAGGGGGTTGTAAGTGATCAAGAAAAGTTGGGACACCTTTAGGAATTGGTAGCACCAACTTTTAAGGCTTAATCAACCTCCATTGCTGCAGAACTGCTTTAAGTTTTTAACCCATTTCTTGTTCCCTGAAAAAGGCCTATTTGTGTAATTCTGAAATTTACATTATTTTTCAGTTTTGGTTAAGCTTACCTTTTTTATTTACCTCTGGCAGTTCACCACTTACCTTTGTACCCTTTCAAGCTGTTCATTTGACTTGAACTGCTTGAATTTCAATAAAAAAATGGAAAAATTGGGGTGTTAAAAAACTTTTGACTGGTAGTGTATATTGAATATATTTATTATTCTCCCTCCTACACTCACTTCTACACATAACATTCTCCCGTTCTCACCATTCAGACTTTCTTTCACATCCTCAATCACACCCCTCTTAACATAAATTGCTACTCCCTTTTCATTCACTCCCCCAATTTTGACAAATAAATCCCCTTTCCATTCACTCCTCACTTTCTCCACACATCTTTCACCCCAGTGTGATTCTCTCTCTCTACATCATGAGTCTCAAACGTGTGGCCCGCGAGCCAATTGCGGCCCTCGTGACGATATTTTGTGGCCCCCACCTTGATATGAAAGTTTAATGTGAGTTTTATATGAATGGCACTTTACCGTGTTGTGTGTGGAAGGTCCCTTTAATTACTTTTTTGGGTAATTTTGTGTCTTTTTTTTGTAAATGTGTGTCTTTTTTTAATGATGTTGTGTCTTTTATTGATAATTTTGTGTCTTTTTTAATAATTATGTCTTTTTTTGTAATTTTGTTTCTTTTTTAAGTAATTTTTTTTGTCATTTTGTGTCTTTTCTGTCATTTTGTGTCTTTTTTAAATAATTTTGTATCTTTTTTAAATAATTCTGTGTCTTTTTTTGTTCATTTTGTTTCTTTTTTTAAGTAATTTAGGGTTTTTTGGACATTTTGTGTCTTTTTTGGTAATTTTGTGTTTTTTTTTAATGATTTTGTGTCTTTTTTTTAATAATTGTTTGTCTTTTTTTTTTGTAATTTTGTGTCTTTTTTTGGTCATTTTGATACTGCCTCCAGCAGCCCCCAGGTAATTTGAGTCTGAGACCCCTGCTCTACGCCATTCTGATCTGAGTCCGTTTGCATTAAAGGATATTAATGTAAAATTCATATTGTATACTAAATAAAAGAAAAGATAGGTAATTCTGATTTCAAATTAGCTGTATACTGAACCATCACTTGGTGTCCTTTTCTTTCCTGCCATCCTTAGTTTTTTTTAACATTTTCAAAGATGTCATCTTCCCATTCAAATTCTAACTGGTCTCTAAGGAGTTCTAACCTTGTTTTAATGCTTCTTTTCCTTTGTGTTAGTTTTTCTTTTCCTCCTTGTCTGGCTGCTTCAGCTGCTGCCACGTTCATTGTCTCTGCTGCTTTTCTTCCCTTCTCCAGTTTGTCACTGTCTCTCTCTCTCACCTTCTCTATCGGGACTCCATCTGCCCCCGTTCTCTTGGTTTCTCCGTCGTCCTCGCTGCTCCGTGCCGTCATCCTCTGCTGCTCTTCTTTCCATTTCACCATCCTGTGCACCCGTTCTGCTGCCACTGCTCTTCGTCCGTCTTGGGAACTTCCATTTCACCTCACTTTCCTCAAAAAGCTCGCTTGCAGTCTTTGCTTCTCTTTCAAATGTGCTCTACTTGTTTCTTTCTTTGCATTTTCTTGCATAATGCCCTTGTTCATGACACCTGTGGCCAAGGCCGGCTCTAGGCATAGGTGACATAGGCGGTCGCCTAGAGCGCCATCTGCTGGAGGGGCGCCGCCAGTGACCCTCGAGGGAGAAAAAAAAAAACAATAATAATTTTCGATACCCATTGTCACCCTCCCTTTGTGTTCTGTCTTGATAATAATAAATATTAACAAAATAAAGAAACAGATAAACAATGACATTTTGTCACTTGTGGTCCTGATTCACGTGACGTGTGGTCATTGCCTTGCCCCCTTTAGATGGTCAGATCGCTGACACGTTATGTTTTGATATATCTTGCAAGATGAAACGGCCGTCAAAGCTCTCTGGTGCTCAGTATTGAAAGAGAAGAGGAGGAGGAGAAGAAGTCCCAATCTTTTTTTAAATGCTGTTTTGTGTGAAGACGTTTCATTTGTATTAGCTTGCTAGCTAGGTTGAAATAAAGAAACGCTAGCTTAACACAGTTAAGCACATTTTTTGTGTGGTTTGCACTTTCATTGTCTCTCTTGTCTCTAACCTTGTCTTCTAACTCTAACTTTTAGCAGTCTCCAGCTGTGCTTCTTTGCGAATTGACTTGTAAGTTAATGATTATATAGACAGACAGTTGTATTATAGCCTGGTTGGCACCATGGGCAGACAACAACGGGAGTTCCACCCTCCATGAAACAGCAAGTGCAGCTGTTCAAAACCAATGGATCTCACCTAGGGCACCAAATGGGCTAGAGCTGGCCCTGCCTGTGGCATTGAAACTCCGGGCACTCTCTAAATATTTAGTTCATTTTTCCCCCTGCTGTGACAGGTGCTCCAGGGTCATCATTAGCGCTTACAATGCTCTCGCTAGCATTAGCGTTAGCCATCTCCACCACGAGGTAGCCCGGCACTCGCTGCACGTCTTTCTTCGACACCACCTTGGTCTCCAGCACAAAATCCACAAATCACTTATTTTCTGTTGATTCTACTCAACTTGGTAGAAAGAAAATTCTCCTTTTCCTCCGACTGCAGCCTTCCTGTGGGCGTATTTTGTTATTTTTAAATCTTTTTATAATAAAAAAATATATAATATATACATTTATAATGTGCTTTACCATCATTACAATTTTTTTTCAAACACACAATAAGTTTTCTTTCAAATATTCCAAATATTCAAATATTCCTACAAAATCCTTAATTACATACATTTCATTGATAAAGGCACCTTGGTTCAGGTATTGCACAATAAAAAGTAAACAACAAAAAGGGAGAGAAAAGAGAACATGATAGTGGCACTAATAATAATACTGAACGTTTTTGTTTTGAACAGATACATGGTGAAAAGGATATAATAATACACCCAAAGAATTTGTTTCTACAGAGCAATTAAACTCTTTCATCTCAGGTGGTTTCTCCTTGAACAAGTTTGAAAAGATTTCACTTGAAGTTGTAAAGAAAAAAGCACATTTCTACCATGTTTCTATGATTTGGGTCTATTTTCCAACCATGAAGGGACTTGAACCCTCAATCTTCTGATCCAAAGTGAGACTCCTTGTCCATTTGGCCACATGGTCTCCAAAAACAGCTAACTTACATGAAAAAACTGAATCAAATGTATAAAAATGAACAAATTTTTGAATGTCAAAAAGGTGTGGAGAGGGAGCTAAACTTTGCCAAACAGGTCAGTGTGTAGATGGCTTGTTAGCTCGTGTGGAGGGAAATTAGCTTAAATGGTAATCAGCTCAGTTCACATGTAAAATTTAGATGAAAAAACAGCAACGTTCCATGACTGGCCAGTATGGGGATTGAACCCATAACCTTGGCGTTATTAGCACCACGCTCTGACCATCTGAGCTAACCGGCCTATTTTGGATGGTTTTTTTGATCAAATTTGTTCTGGAAATAAACTAAATAAGATGTACAAACCAAATGGGAAGCTAAATTGGACTGTTGGATTCACATGTGAACATTAGTGGAATTAATGCCAAACTTCACCCAAAGTATTTGTTTCTACAGAGCAAATAAACTGTTTCATCTCAGGTGGTTTCCGCTTGAACAAGTGTAGCTGTAAATGTTTCGGTTGAAACAAAGCACCGTCACACCGTGTGTCTATGATTTAAGATCTATTTTCCAACCATGAAGGGACTCGAACCCTCAATCTTCTGATCCGAAGTCAGACGCCTTGTCCATTAGGCCACATGGTCTCACGTGGAAAAAAAATTAATCAAATGTCAAAAAAAATTTTACAAGTTTTTGTTCACTCACGTCCAAATTGATAAATGCAAAGCCTTGCGTAGAAATGACTGTACGCCCACTTTTCTGTAAAAAAAAAAAAGAAAAAAAATGCTTGTAGTAGCTAATAACTTAAATCTGGCAGTGTGTAACCACTAGTGTTGGGACAACGAAGCTTCGTGAAGCATTTGCTTCTTTTTTTCTGACTCTACTAGATGGCGGTCTTGGCTTTTTTTTTTTTAAATGGTAATTGAGTGTGTTTTCAGCCCTTTGTTGAACAAAGAACACCATGTCTTGGGCTCCGTAAATAAAGCAGATGCTTCACGAAGCTTCGTTGTCCCATCACTATCTCACAGTACTATGGAAACCATGAGAGGCAAGTAGGAAAAAATACATTCTGGTGATTCATTTCCTAAGATACACATTGACTCACTCAATACACATTGAAATAGCATCAATTTTACCATTTCTGTATATCTTCTTTAATTACCAACATTGCCATTTCTTACATTCCTGTTTAAATGATTCATAATAAAAGATGAATAATTCCATCTCAGATTAAAATATATAGCCAGTTTTACTAATGAAACAATTGGTTCAAACTAGTGCTGGGACAACGAAGCTTCGTGAAGCATTTGTATTTTTTTTTCCCCACTAGATGGCGGTCTTGGCTTAAAAAAAAAAGGCTTCATCAATGGTGATTGATTGTGTTTCCAGCCCTTTGTCATACCAAATTTAATTGGAAAAATCAAACACCAAGATTCAAACTTACCACTCAATGAACCACATCCACATTATGTGCCAATTTCTATAACACAAGGTATATGTGGCAAACATTAAAACAAAAAAGAAGAAGAAGAAGGAGCCAAGAGACCAACTTTGTATAATAGACAGTGTGCAACAATTTCTCAATGAAAAATGAAATGGTGCAACATCTAGGTCAAATGAATTCTCTTGGCCCCCGATAGAGAAAATATGTATTCCAGTGAAGAAGACAGGAGGAAAAGTATAAATTGAACAATAAAATTAGAGAGACAAGTTGCTATTTAGTTTTATATTTAACTTTGCTATTCTTTCATTTTCCTTTTCACTCATACAAATCAACCTCCCAAACTCTTTAACCTCTTTGTCACTTTACACTATAATAGCATTAATAATCATGTTTTGGAGTTGGTAAATGATGGAGCTGTGGCATATGATATGTCAGGGCTCCTACTGGGCTGCACAGTTGATCCACCGTCTGAGTTCACAGCAGGATTTGCAAGCACAGGAAATGCCAACAGTAAGCAGTGAGAAGGGCTTCCGGAGGGCTTTATACAGTCATTTTGCTTTGACCAGTACTAGGATGATGTGTATTTTTGCATTTTAATTACAACTTTATTCCAAGTAATCTGATTTTCCACCTCTGATTAAGTGTAATTTCACTATTGATTTGAACTATTATAAGCTGTGGTTGAATTATGATTAGATCATACACAGTATTACACAAATATATCGTCACACTGTCAAAATTGTTTTTTTTTGCCTAAATCATCTCCTCATTGCCACCTATGGTAAAATAACCTCCATCCTCAGTTGATCAGATCATGTGATTTTACCCCTTTAAGATAATAGCCTATGTCAAGTGTGTGACTTAAGCGGATTTATTATGCCCAAGTCAAAATAAAATGTGACTTAGGCAATTTTTTGAACATGCCTTTGTGACTTAAGAAAGATATGGTAGCACTTTATTTTGAAGGTGTCTACATAAGAGTGACATGAGCGTGTCATAAACATGGCATGGGATGTGTCATGAACATTAATGACACTTTGAAGTAACATTAATGCTCATGATACTTGTCATGTCATGCTTCTGACAGGCTTGTGTGACTCTTATGTAGACACCTTCAAAATAAAGTGTAATTTTGTGTCTTTTTTGGGTCATTTTGTGTCTTTTTTTGGTCATTTTGTGTCTTTTTTTAGTAAGTTTGTGTCTTTTTTTGGTCATTTTGTGTCTTTTTTTAGTCATTTTGTGTCTTTAATTTGAGTTTGAGCTCCTGTCGGCTATACAAAATCTAGTCAAGTTTTGAGTGAACAGAAAGCCAAGCTCTATATCTGAAAAGGTTTTTCCCTCAAACTAAAGTGAAAACCTTTCTTATGTTGTAGCACTGCACCAGTTACGTTCATCTGCAGTTGGAGCTGCTTCAGTAACATCTAATATCAACACATTATAATGCTGAGCTGGGGAATCTTTAAGATGGGACGATTTGCTTGCAAAAAGATTATGGCTGGTAGTGCAGAATAAATATATGAATACAACAGAGTGCAAACAATTAGGCATCCTCATCACATTTAGTACTACAAACAAGCCAGGAGGGTTGCTGTGTATCACTGGTTGATTGGCTGCATTTACTCCCTGAAGGCAAATAGCAGGGGAATGAAACTTAATTATTCTGTTTCAACATATTATCATGGAAAGACAATGCAGTGGGCTGTGCTGGGTGGATATAACTAACACCAAAGGCTACAAAAGAGATAAATCTGTTTGGCTCTACATGGGTTGCTCTCTTTAAAGCAAAAAAAACCCTCATTGTGATAAACAGTTTAACTCTATGGAGGCTATTTTGTCCATTTTTTAATCCTTTTTGTGTCTTTTTTGGTCACTTTGTGTCTGTTGTTGTGTCTTTTTTAGTTATTTTGTGTCTTTTTCTGTCATTTTGTTTCTTCTGTGGGTTTTTTTTGGTCATTTTGTGTCTTTTTTGATCATTTTGTGACTTTTTTTTGGTCATTTTGTGTATTTTTTTGGGTCATTTTGTGTCTTTTTTGTGTCTTTTTTTGGTCATTTTGTGTCTTTTTTAGTCATTTGTGTTTTATGTGTTATTTTTGGTCAATCTGTCTTCTCATTTTGTGTCTTTTTTAGTCATTTTGTGTCTTTTTTTTGTAATTTCCTGTCTCTTTGTCTTTTTTTAGTCATTTCGTGTCTTTTTGTGTCTTTTCTCTGTTTATTTTCTTTTGTTACTTTCAAAGCTTTTGGAGACTCCAGAGGGTTAATAAACCGACTTCAAATGGGACTGCTGTTTTTCTCTGCTCGTCCAGTATTGTCAGATTATGTCATACACTTATTTACAAATGGATAATGCCATTGCACATCATTTGTAGAAAGCTTGGTAGTTGTGTCTGCTGACTGACTGACTGACTGACTGACTGACTGACTTACTGAATGTGGTGACGCAAGAGTAAAATGAGAGACCTTGTGCTGTTGGCAGAAGAGTGGCGGACTATGAATACTCTGAGCAGCATGCATTGGAATAAATTATAATATAAATTCTTGCTTTTTCTCCAATGGTCTGAATAAGCTACTAAATTTGTTACAAGTTGCTATTTAGAAATAAAATCCCTATAAGGGTCTAAAAAGTTGCAAATTCTAGTTTGGAAGTTGTAAATAATGCCTGAAACTCTTGATGATGCACGAATGATGATTGCAGTAATGTGTCAGAGCCTATGACAACACAAGCAAGTTGTTAAGTAGTGTGATAATGTGTCTTAGACCAGTGGTTCCCAACCTTTTTCTTGAGGGACCCACATTTTTACCATTGTAAACTTTGGCGACCCCCCCATTGTCCATTGCTTCTATGAAGCCGAACTCAATGTGACTTTCATGGTAGCCTCTCTTTTTCTTTTGGAGATATTCAGCATTTTTGTCTCCCTGATGCGTCACCATTTTTCCATTAGCTCTGTGTTTCTGTTGCTAGGTGAGGTTGCCGCTAGGTGAGGTTACCGCTTGGTGAGGTTACCGCTGGGTGAGGTTACCGCTTGGTGAGGTTACCGCTTGGTGAGGTTACCACTTGATGAGGTTACCGCTAGGTGAGGTTACCGCTTGGTGAGGTCACCACTTGATGAGGTTACCGCTAGGTGAGGTTACCGCTAGGTGAGGTTGCCACTAGGTGAGGATACCGCTTGGTGAGGTTACCACTTGGTAAGGTTACCGCTATGTGGTTACCGCTAGGTGAGGTTACCACTAGGTGAGGTTACCTCTGGGTGAGGTTACCACTAGGTAAGGTTACCGCTTTGTGAGGTTACCACTAGGTGAGGTTATTTTATTTTTAAACTTTTCTGTCGTGATTTTTGTATTTAAATAAATGAATAAACATTTAATGTAGCCCTTATGTAGTTGTCTTTGTCCAACTAATGAATTAAATGCTGAATCATCTATATTTAACACATTAGATTTATTACATCCCTTAAAATCAAGAGGGCTTCACGACCCCCCATGGATCTTCGACGCCCCCCTTCGGGGATCGGGCCCCCCCTGTTGGGAATCACTGACTAAGACAATTAAAAGACACATTGCAGACGAAGGTGCTGGGCGGACTGATTCATCTCAATCAACAATTCAACAGTAGTTTGATTGCAGTGGCTGGAAGAAACATTTTGCATTTTTTCAATAATGAATAAACTAATACTGCATTTGATGAGGGTATTGACTGTGAATAATTCAGAATCCATTGATGCCACAGACTGGGTTTGAAGTGAAAATTCAAATGAGAGGTGGAGACTTGTTCATATGGAGCAAGTGAGGATATTGGCTTTTAGCTGTCAATACAACAGGCTCTGCTTTATTACCTTAAGGAGGATATTCTTGGTACTTTGTTATTTATTTAGAAGTTTCCATGTCCCATTTAGCGCGTCAACTCTTTTTCAGCAATGGATAAAACCACCTCGACCAAGTGGAAGAGTTTTTGCAGAGATTTTTTCGAATTTTGCAGTGTGCACTCAACATTTCAATGCATTTTCAATGCAGCGTTTTGTGTTTAATGTTTTTTGTGTGTTTTTATATTTATTTTGTAATGTTTTTGTGTTTTTTTTGCAATTTTGTGTGATTTTTGTGCATTTTTTGTGTTTTCTTTGTGTTTTTCTGGGAGGGGGCGTTGTCATTTTTTGTGTTTTTTTATATTTTTGTGTCATTTTGTCTTTTTTAGTCATTTTGTGTCCTTTATGGTCATTTTATCCTTTTCGTCATTTTGTGTCTTTTATGGTCATTTTGTGTCTTTTTTGGTCTTTTTGTTTCCTTTTTTTGGTCATTTTGTTTCCTTTTTTGGTCATGTTGTGTCTTTTTTAGTCATTTTGTGTCTTTTGTTGGTCATTTTGTTTTGTTTTTTGGGCCATTTTGTGTCTTCCTTTGATCAATTTGTGTCTTTTTGTGGTCATTTTTTGTCTTTTTTGGTCATTTTGTTTCTTTTCTGGGCCATTTTGTGTCTTTTTTTGATAATTTTGTGTTATTTTGTGGTCAATTTGATTCTTTTTGGGTCATTTTGTGTCTTTTCTGACAAATCCCAATCTCCTTGTAAAGGAGTCTGGAGCCCCAGACTCCAAAGGGTTAACTGGGTACTATTCTGTTAGCTGGTCTGTAAATAGTTAACCCAATCTGACTATTGACCAAATATAATTCTCAAAATATGCCATATGTGGGAAGCCCTGTAAAATCATCTCTTTGGCTCTCTCTACTTCATTAAAATTCCACACCTGTCTCTGCAGTGCTTTCTGCAGTTTTCACCCAAAAATATCAGGCAAAAGCAACCTCACAGTTTCTGTAGCAGCACACAGCGCCTCATCTGTGGTGTCATCTCATTGACAGTGAACAGAGAAAACAACTGAGTGGCTCAGGTAGTGGAGCACAGCTGTATTTGTCGTCCAAAGTACATGAATTTCCAGTGACAGTACAGAGCTGCTAGCTTCTCTCAGACTGCTAGACTGTATAAAAATGATTGGGGTGGGGAGGTGGAGCTGAACATCTTGGAGAAGCAAGAAGAGCCCAGAGTTGTTTATATATTTCTCTTCTCCCATGACTTAGGAAAGCATATCAGAATAACATAACATTTAATTGGTATGATGCATTTCCATCAAAACCACAGGATTGTGGAAATTAACATTCTGACCAGATTTTAGCACTAGATGAGATTGCAAAGGACTACAGACATCTGTTGAATTAATTATGCGTGTACTGGAAATATCTCTAGCTTTTGTACCAGTCCAAGTTTTAGTTAATACAACATGAGTAAGTGAAAACTTTGATTCGCTTGTGGAAAAAATCTGGGAATCACCAAAGTCATTTGGATTCATCTTCTGGTCACCATGGATACCTATACACTGTAAAAACAAACCTGTTGTTTTTACGGTAAAAAACCGGCAGCTGTGGTTGCCAGAACTTTACCGTAATAAATACGGTGCAACTTTTTGTAATATTACAATAAAATTGTACACTATTGATTTCCCGTTTAAGATTGCCATTTTAGTCCATATTTTAGCAATTTTACCAATAAATATTACAGTATATTTCTGTTGGAGATATGGTGTTAAGTACATTTAGCAGTGAAAAAAAGTATTTTTTACAAAAAAGAAATGCAAAAATTACGGCTTGTATATATATACAGTATATTTTTGCACGACAAACATGCTGCCAGTGTATTTTACAGTGGAGTATTGTATTTTTTTTTTAAAATGTAATACTAAATACTGTTTTGGCTGATATAAACATTTACGATGTTTCATTGTTACTGAAACTGAATTAACTCATTTATCATTTTACGGTCTTTAACTGTCATGGTTTAGCAGTTTTTCACTGTAAAATCTAAAGACATTTTTTACAGTGTATATCAGATTTCCATGTAATAGTTGAAGAGTTATTTCAGTCTGGACAAAGTGGTTTAGTGACCAATATGCCAAACCTACTGTCACCAAACCAAATAATACCTGAATTGCATAACCATACATGTTGGAGAATGGACTGTTTACCAAACGGTGCAACAGCAAATATTAAAACATAACTGTACAACAAATAGTTACCATTTAGTGCTCTTTGATACTCAGGAGAGAGGGAATCATCTGTGTGTGGCAGTATGCAGTAAATTTGGTTTTAAGCACAAGGTGATATATAGTATAAGGCAGGGGTCTCAAACTCAAATTACCTGGGGGCCGCTGGAAGCAGTATCAAAATGACCAAAAAAAGACACAAAATGACTAAAAAAGACACAAAATGACAGAAAAAAACCTAAATTACTTAAAAAAAGACACAAAATGACCAAAAAAGAGACACAAAATGACAAAAAAGACACAAAATTACTAAAACAAGACACAAAATGACTAAAAAAAGACACACACTGACTGAAAAACTACTAAATTACTTTAAAAAGACACAAAATGACAAAAAAGACACAAAGTGACCAAAAAGACCTAAATTACTTAAAAAAAAACAAAATAACCAAAAAAAGACACAAAATTACTCAAAAAACGACACAAAATGACCAAAAAAAGACACAAAATGACCAAAAAAAGACGCAAAATTACAAAAAAGACACAAAATTACTAAAACAAGACACAAAATTACTAAAAAAAGACACAAAATGACCAAAAAAGACACGCAAAATTACAAAAAAGACACAAAATTACTAAAACAAGACACAAAATGACTAAAAAAAGACATACAATGACCGAAAAACTACTAAATTACTTTAGAAAAGCCACAAAATGACAAAAAAGACACAAAATTACTAAAAAAAGACACCTAATGACAGAAAAAAACCTAAATTACTTAAAAAAGATACAAAATGACAAAAAAAGACACAAAGTGACCAAAAAACAGGCACAAAATGACCAAAAAAGACACAAAATTACTAAAAAAAAAACACCTAATGACAGAAAAAAAACCTAAATTACTTAAAAAAGAAACAAAATGACCAAAAAAAGACACAGAATGACCAAAAAAGACACATGACCAAAAAAAGACACCTAATGACAGAAAAAACCTAAATGACTTAAAAAAAGATGCAAAATGACAAAAAAGACACAAAATGACCCAAAAAAACCCTAAATTACTTAAAAAAGAAACAAAATGACCAAAAAAAGACACAGAATTACCAAAAAAGACACAAAATTATATATAAAAAAAAAGGAGACACAATTATTAAAAAAAGACAAAATCATTAAAAAAGACACAAAATTACCAAAAAAAGTAATTAAAGGGACCTCCCACACACAACATGGTAAAGTGCCATTCATATAAAACTCACATTAAACTTTCATATCAAGGTGGGGGCCACAAAATATCGTCACGAGGGCCACAATTGGTCCGCGTGCCGCAAGTTTGAGACCCATGGTATAAGGTCTAAATGTCTTGGTGAAGGATTGGTTAACTGTGAAGAACAGACCTCTCAGACTGAGAACCAACCATCTCAACATCAACAACAGAACACCAGGATGTTACTATTTGTTCTTCTCTAATCCTTCCAGTAGAGCCTCTAGTTAATAAAGATAATGTAGCAGGATAATGTAGCAGGACTCTGTTATCTCCTGGTGTAGCTCAGAATCACTGCTGCTGTAAAACTGGAACACTCTTTCAGTTTTTTTCCCTTGAAACTCAAGTCACGCAATGAATGAGTGTGTGATCATTCCCCCCGCTGCACTCCGGCTCTGTCTTACTCTTTTCTCTGTCCTGAATCCTCTACTTTTGCTCTCTCATCTCAATCAATAAGTGTAACTTTGCTCACAGAGAGACCCTGAGGCTCCTGGCTGTCCATTGCAAAGTGTAAAGCATCATGGTGCATGTGTGCATACACATTTCAAGGGTTTTCCCTTCTCTCTCTCTCTCTCTCTCTGTCCTCTTCTTGTGCTCTACATATCCCTATAATCCTGACTTCAGTTCTACAACTGTGGACAGAAATACAATTCATGCAAATCCTTATAGAATAACTTCATGATGGTCTGAAATCTGCCTGGTAAAATGCTATTCTGGTGTTATTGTTTATTTGGTTCTCAAAACTGAGTGAGTGATTGGCATCCTATCACTTTTCAGCCGAGCATACTACCACGACGTCTGTGAAGCAGCATAGCACGCTGCTGCAAAGTGTATAAATGTGAAATTCTGCAGTTTATTTACGGCCGTAACGTATCACACAGAAAGGCTTCTATGTAGACAGAGCAGAAAAGAGAACTGACCCATTGCAAACAAGTAATTTCACTCAAATTCAAACTGACTTTAAAAGTCGAGAAAATTAGATTAGGGCCGCTGGAGGCAGTATCAAAAAGATAAAAAAAAGACGCAAAATTACTAAAACAAAAAGACACAAAATGACAAAAAAAGACACAAAATTACTAAAAAAGACAAAAAATGACAGAAAAAAGACTAAATTACTTAAAAAAGACACAAAATGACCAAAAAAATACACAAAATTACAAAAAAAGAAACAAAATTATTAGAAAAAGACACAAAATTACCAAAAAAAGACAGTTAAAAAAAAAAATTACTAAAAAAAGACAAAAATACACAAACGACGCAAAATAATTTTTTTTAAAAGTTACAAAATTACAAAAAAAAAGACACAAAATGACAAAAAAAAAGACAAAAAAATATATTTTTTCAAAAGTCACAAAATTACAAAAAGAAGGCACAAAATTATCAAAAAAATACACAAAATTACATTACATAACATTTCCACTTCTTCCAGTAACAACAACACGGCAGATAATAAACGGTCCGGTAGCAGCTGCCTTTCTTTTTGTTAACGTTGTCATAGAAACAAGTGAAACAAAGCTCCAGCTGGAGCAATAAAGGGACCTTCTACACACAACACGGTAAAGAGACATTCATATAAAACTCACATTAAACTTTCATATCAAGGTGAGGGCCACAAAATATCATCACAAGGGCCGCAATTGGCCCGCGGGCCGCGAGTTTGAGACCCCTGGTGTAAAGGAAACCTGAATAAATAGGTGCTGATGATTCCATACTGCCCCTCTAATAATCCCTATTTCACCAAACATGTAGTAGAAATTGCAATGGCTCTCAAGTATATAAAGATATATGTGTAACTATAATAAAATGGAAAACATGTCAGTTCATCAGTCAATGGTCAAGTCACATGATTCAATTGGTGTCACATCAGCACTCTCTATAAAGTACTTAAAGGTCTTGATCTTTAATTAGGACACACAAAGTGTCTTCATTAGTCTGGTCTACCACCACTGTGGTAACTTCATATAGTGACTTTGTGCAGGTTGTTTCGTCTCATAATTGGCAACACCTTTGTGGCGGTCGTCTTGCCAACAGCGACTGTCAAGGCCGATCAGATGGAGCGCTGAGCTGAGAGAGACGAGGCAGACACTCGCTTCAGGGGCTATTATTAATTTACACCTATGTTCACTTAGCTCCCTCCCCTCTCCTTCACTGCTCAGCCTCCATCACCACTGATGGTTCCATCAGAATCACCATAACCAGAATCAGGTACTCTCTGAAACAGACGTCTGTGAATGGCCACCAAGAATTCATAACAACAACAAGTCTATGTTACACAAGAACAAACAAAGAATTTAAATAAAAATGCATGCAGCAGGAAAAATTATATCTTTCAAAATTAAACAGTGTCAGTAAGGAACCAAGATGGAAGAGTGAGGCAGCCTTCAAAAGGAGGTTTTTAGAGGAAACATATGGGCTGAAATATGTGCCACCAGAAACTGAATTTGAATGATTGATATTTGAATTTGAATTTCTTAACTTGAATAATTGCATTAAAAAACTGAATTTCAATCACATAATTTGAAATTGAATTTTTCAATTTGAATCATTGCATTGAAAAACTGAATCTGAATTGTAATTTAAAAATGTAATTAATTAGTTTGGAACTGAACATTCAGTTAACACAATTCAAATTCAGTTCGCAAAATTCAGTTTGAATTTTCTGCGGGTAGTTGAGGCAGAGCAATCGAGTGCAGATACACAGAGCGCCTCTTCAGCCAATCAGCACCTCCGTTTTCTTTTGTAACATTTGTTGCCACCCGGTTGCTACTCGCCACGAAACAGAGGAAGAAGTTAGGATGAGGCTGGAACGGAACAGAGGTGCTGATTGGCCGAAGCGGCGCTATGACAACCGGGTGGCAACAAATGTTACAAAAGAAAACGGAGGTGCTGATTGGCCGAAGAGGCGCTCTGTGTATCTTCATCGCAGAAAATTGAAATTTAATTTGGCGAACTGAATTTGAATTGTGAGAAATAATTAAAAAATAAATTCATTTCAAATTACAATTCAGATTCAGTTTTTCAATGCAATGATTCAAATTGAACAATTCAATTTCAAATGATGTGATTCAAATTCAGTTCTTTAATGCAATTATTCAAGTTAAGCAATTCAAATTCAAATAGAAATAATTCAAATTCAGTTTCTGGTGGCACATATTTCAGCCCATAGAAACACTTGGCCATCCTACATGGAAGTTCTGGAAATCTGTTAGTACATGTCTGTTTTATACCACAACACTTCAGTTTTATACTGGCATGGACCGACAAATAACCAACTCTACAGTAGATTCACATTCAGTTACAGGCAACTTGCAAGTAATCAACCAATACAATTAGATTTTGAACTTCTGTGTAGACTTTGCTTCCCCTTCTGTGTCAAGCGTGGGTTTTCTCCTCGTTCTCCTGCTTCATCTCCCCATCCAAAAACGGATGGGCAGTTACAGGTAATGAATGGATGGATTTAGTTTATTATTATTTTTGGACACACATAATTTTCTTGATCTGAGGTTTTTGATTTGTGAGGTGTGGAGTACATTTATTTTCTTTTTATTGTCCAATGACGGCAAAAGTATGAAAGCAGATTTGAAATGATTATAGTGTGGGGCGACAAAATAAATCCCACTTATGTGTTTGTATTGTTCCACAGCAAACTGGAATTCATAATTTATTGTTAAATATGTTGATACAGAGAGTGGGATGAATACTACAAAACACATCCTGCTCATGGTTCAGCAATGGGAAAGTCTCTCATGGCTTACAGCTCCGCTGGAAATCTGCCTCCATTCACTATTTATTACCCTGCCTCAGAGCCCCTCTAGGCTCCTTTTCTCTACGTTGCTTTACTGTGTTTTATGTGTTCTATTCACACAGATAACTAAAAGAAGGAAACATTTGTTAATTGAAAGCACAAGGTGACTGCAAGCTGGAGAAAGAATGTGTAAACTCACTAAGCTGGATTTCAGAAGCCTACTACTAAGTACATGGGTCTCAAACTCGTGGCCCGCGGGTCAATTGAGGCCCTCGTGATGATATTTTGTGGCCCTCACCTTGATATGAAAGTTTAATGTGAGTTTTATATGAATGGCACTTTACCGTGTTGTGTGTGGAAGGTTGGTAATTTTGTGTCTTTTTTTGGTAAATTTGTGTCTTTTTTTAAATAATTTTGTGTCTTTTTTTAGTAATTTTGTGTCTTTTTAAAAAAAATTGTCTTTCTTTATAATTTTGTGTATTTTGGGTCATTTTGTGTCATTTTTAAATCATTTTTTGTCTTTTTTGGTATTTCGGTGTCCTTTTTTTGGTGATTTTGTGTCTTTTTTAAATAATGTGTCTTTTTTGGTACTTCTGTATCTTTTTGGGACATTTTGTGTCTTTTTTAAGTAATTTAGTTTTTTTTCTGTCATTTTGTGTCTTTTTTTGGTAATTTTGTGTCTCTTTTGTGTCATTTTGTGTCTTATTTAAATAATTTTGTGTATTTTTTTTTAATTCTGTGTATTTTTTTGGTCAGTTGGTGTCTTTTTTTGTCATTTTGTGTCTTTTTGAAGTAATTAAGTGTTTTTTCAGTCATTTTGTGTCTTTGAGGTAATTTGAGTTTGACACCCCTGCTTTAGTACGATATAATGAATAAAATACAACCCCAAAGTTTCTCTTAATGACCATGCAAGTGCTGATTTGAGGTAAACCTAATAGACTTGTCATGTTTTCCCAGCTCCAAACGTGTTTTTTGGTCATGCATAAACCTTTATACCCATCTGGTGTCCTTCACAATGACGTATTCTTGACATTGACATGTTGTATGTTTACCTCGCTCTCTGCTGCAGCAGCCGGTGGGGATGGATGTCTCAGATGTCGATGCTGACTGATGGGCAGCTCTTAACCAAACCTCGTGGGGCTCTCAGTGGCCTGAGATGCACAGACGAGACTAATGGGGATTTAGAGGTGTGCTCATCGACCGGTCTGCCATCAACACTCTGCTGCCCCTCCTACAGCTCCACCCTCCACTACACAGCCAACACACTGTGTGTTTGTGCTGATGTGTGCAAGTTAATGCAGGTATACATTTATTTCTGCGTAAGATAAAAGAGAAAAGCTCATCACACCCAGTCAACCTTTCTCGTTTATCATTTAAAAAATCTTTGAAAAACCTATTACTATTTCAATAACCTATTATAATTCTTGTTTCATCGCTATGTTGTGCCTTTGTTTTGTTTTTCTAGTTTCTTGCTCTGTATGATTCTATGTTCCTTGTACTTTTATATTTTTATGTTATATTAGGGATGTGTTCCAATAGTCTGTGTTCACCTGGTGCCCCCTACCCTCCATGTGTTCCAATAGTCTGTGTTCACCTGGTGCCCCCTACCCTCCATGTGTTCCAATAGTCTGTGTTCACCTGGTGCCCCCTACCCTCCATGTGTCCCAATAGTCTGTGTTCACCTGGTGCCCCCTTCCCTCCATGTGTCCCAATAGTCTGTGTTCACCTGGTGCCCCCTACCCTCCATGTGTCCCAATAGTCTGTGTTCACCTGGTGCCCCCTACCCTCCATGTGTCCCAATAGTCTGTGTTCACCTGGTGCCCCCTTCCCTCCATGTGTCCCAATAGTCTGTGTTCACCTGGTGCCCCCTTCCCTCCATGTGTCCCAATAGTCTGTGTTCACCTGGTGCTCCCTTCCCTCCATGTGTCCCAATAGTCTGTGTTCACCTGGTGCTCCCTTCCCTCCATGTGTCCCAATAGTCTGTGTTTTCCCTTCTCTTGGTCCAGTGTGTTTGACCCCGTCACCATACCAGCCATGTATCTCGTTCATGCCACAGCTTGCCTTTCTTCGCCTTTTTTGTATTCCTCGCAAAAGTGAATTTTCTTTGGAATTTATTAGCGTAGCGCCACTTAGTTTCATAGTTTTTCTACTCAGCCGTTTTTAGTTTTTCCTCCTGTTGGAGTGATTTTCCGTTCATTTTTGCCCCCCCCCCCCCCCCCCCCCCTTTAGTCCTTTTCTAGATTTATAGTAGTGTTTTGTAGATTTTCTTATTTTCCCTATCACGTTTGGTCCCTCCCTTTTGGAGCACCTTTTGTTTGTTGGAGTTTTTTATTGTCAGTTTTTACCATGACAGTTTAGATATTATTCCCTGTTTCTTAGATTAGGATTCACCAATTTAGTTTATAAGTGTAGATAGGTTTTTTAGTGTTTTCCTCCTTTGGAGTGACTTTTAAAAATATTGATGTCCTGGTGGCTCACCGATACCACTAAGCCTTAGTCCTTGCCAAGCATCAGGCTCAGGTTTGAATTTAGTTTGGAGCTCTTTCCTGCACGACTCCCCCTCTGTCTTCCCGTTTCACTCTGTATCTCTGCCACTATCAATAAAGTTAAAGAAAAGCCCCAAAAATGTCTTTCATACAAAATGTATTTCATATAAAACGTCCTTCATATAAAAATGTTTTATTGGGGCAGCCTAGTGAACGGTTTCAGGTTAATTTACAGCTTGTCTGACTATCTGCTTACATCCAACATTGTATATAAAATAAGGATTTAATGTTCTTGTTCTCATAAAAAGAGAAAAAAGCAGCGGCTGACATTCTCCACCGGTCCCCAGAGGCTATCAGTGTCCAGCATCTGTCGGCTAAAAGATAACACTCCACGGCTGTCTTGATTTGGTGGAGCTCGCTGATGCATCGACTCATATCTTCAGCGTGTCTATGAATCATACATTAATGGATGAGACGGCCCTTATCTCCATGCATGTCTGCTCTCAGCCACTTCAACAGGCAAAATAATAATACACTCGGCTCTGCCTGTTTTTCTGTCACACGCACACATATACCTCTTACCTTTTCACCTCCCAGCCTTTTTTCTTGTCTTGTCCATTGTCATTTCTTCTGTGCATCTATATTTCACTTCATGCTGATGCTTTCTTGTTCTGTAAACCTCTCTTCCTCTTCCTCATCCTCTAGTCCCATTTAACCTCTTTTTTTAGCTTATGAATCATCTTGAGCAACCCATTACTCCTCCTGAAACCTCACTCTGCTGCTCCAGATGCTTACAACTTTGCGTAGATTCAAAACAGAAACATAAGTAAGAATCTGTTCATTGCATTTCTAAAGTTGTGTATGCATGGTTCTACATGCATACAACCTACAGTTAACCCTCTGGAGTCTCCAAAAGTGCCAAAGCAGCGTGGAGCCCTACTGTAAATTTACCTCTAAAGTTCTGGCTGTAAACTCCATGAGGCCAGTTTCAGTTTGATGATGATATACCAAGTAAAACTGGAGACAAGCTCAAATAGATTTAGTATAAAATGATAGAACTGGATGGAACCCTCTTATATGTTAGATTTGACACCTTTGTTCACATTTGCAACATTTCAAATTCTTTATTGAGTATGATAGTGCTTTAAAATTTAAAAAAAGATTCAAAATGTGGACTAAAGGACTAAAAAAAAGACACAAAATGACCAAAAAAAAACACAAAATGACAAAAAAAGATACAAAATGACAAAAAAAAGACACAAAATGACAAAAAAAGACACAAAATGACTAAAAGAAAGACACAAAATGACCAAAAAAGACACAAAATAACTAAAAAAGACACAACAACAGACACAAAATGACCAAAAAAGACATATTATATATATGTATATCTCCGGTAAACACCTCAGCCTTTTGTCCCCTACCACAAGTTCTGCCTCTGGTTTCTGGTTTGCTGCTCAATCAGCTGTCAGGCGTCTTCCTGCCTCAACTATGCTGAGTGAGTCCACCTCTGTGCACTTACCTGCTTCCTCCTCAATCCCTCGTCTGGCTCCTGGCTACTAACCTAGTGTGGCCATTCGTCCGGCTTTAGGCCGGACAGTCCGGCTTTTAAAGGCTCAGCCTTAATCCAGACACTCATTTGTCCTCCTTTAGAGAAAATAACAAAAATGTCCTTTTTTTACCTTCTTAGTTTAATACTTAGTAATTTTGTTGGTTACATGGCTAATTTGAATATTCAAATGAGCCACCAGGCTGTCCATCAAGCTCTCAGCTACTATTAGAAAGTCTGAAAATGCCAAATGAAAGACCTCCTTTAACCCAGAATGGGCAAGAGAACACGAGTTTGTTACAAAAAGTAAGAGGAATGAGTTTCATTTTTTTTGTACGTTATGTCGAAGTGACGTAGATGTGAGCAGCAAAGGCAAAGCAGCTATCAGAGACATGCTAGCACTGACTAGCATCGAGCTAATCGGAGTAAAACTCTGCTTAAAACCGGATCATACCAAACAAATATCTGCTTGTTTGCCCCCGTGTATCCAAAGTGGCCATGCTCCCTGCTTCTTCTCCTCACAGTATGGCATTGCTTTTGTGAACTGTGTGTGTGTGTGTGTGTGTGTGTGTGTGTGTGATTGCTTCAAGGTTTGAATTGAAGTTGTATTATTTTTGTGCCACAATTATAGAATTGGCTTCTTATAAAATTATCTAATTTGTATTGTTTTACTACTACTTTACGTAAAAGTAGGTCCCCATTAGTCACCAAATAATCTGTGTGAAATATGCTAATTCATGTAAATGATGTACCCTGAAAGCAGGTTTACTGGTTTTTCCGGATGTCCCCATAAAGCCTGATTAAAACATCACTTCATCATTTCAGAGGTTTGAAAGCATGTATAGGCTGACTAAGCTATGGCAAGTTTACTCAATTTTTTTCAGCTCTCTACAACCTCTAGAAAGGGTGGTCCCCATAAGTAATGATTAACACCAGTATTAAAACCAGTATGTGTGTGTGTGTGTGTGTGTGTGTGTGTGTGTGTGTGTGTGTTGGACTTCCTTGTCTGGGACTCCAAGCCTCCCACAAACCCACAGCTGCTTTATTCTGCTTCACAAAGCTGAACTGTGCTTCCAGCTACCTGTTGCTGAGTTTCATGCTGCAAGTCTTTATCAAATGCTTTATCCTGCTGTCAGTTGTGCTGCAATTAGCTTTAGCCCGTCGGTTTCTAACTGTGCCTAGACTAGCTTTCTATAAATACAATTACTTAGCCTTTCATGCACCAGGTCAGCTGCAATATAAACTGTCATGGTGAAGAAGGAGCTCAACCTGGAGGCAAAGTTCTCAATATACAGATGCTGCGTCTTCATGGTGAAAGTAGTTTTAAATAATTAGCATTGGAAAAAAATAGAAATGTGAAAGGTGTCACTATAGTCAGAATATTTAAACAGAATATTTTTGTGTCATTCAACTCGTCATTTTGGGTTTGTGGCCCTTAAATATACCGACTGGTGTGGTTTAGTCTCATGTCTTGCGTCAACCAAACAGCTGTTTTCAGTGAAGAAGTTCTGATAATACCACTTTACACTATGCCCACCACTATACAACCAACTGAAACAACTATAATAATAAGTACAAGTACATTTATCAAGCACAGTACGCAAAACTTTGAAGAACTAGTACTTTACTCAATTTCCACTTATGTTCTAGTACAATTCAGAGAGAAATATTGTAGTTTTTAATGGGTTCTATTGGTAAGTTTTTAGTTTTTGAAAATGCTTAGTTTTAATTTAGTTTTTCTTAGTTTTAGTGTTCGTTTTAAATTTTTTTAAAGAGGCCACAATACATTTTGCCTTTGCCTTATCCATCTTAGGCCCAATAAGGTTATTAACTCTTACAGTTCCGGTGTTTTGAATTTTAGTTCAAGTGTAGACGTCCCAGTCTCAGTAAACATGTTTACCATGTGTTCCTGCATGTTCACTAACAGAATCCTCTTTCTAATAGAAAACACTGGATTATGTACGAAAAAAGATGACAAAGACGAAAAACGAAGGACATTTTCACTATAATTTTAGTTAGTTTTGTAACCACACAATACAGTTTCAGTTAATTCTTGTATTTATTTTATTTCAGTGAACGAAAATGTGTTTTCAATTCTAGATTTCGTTATTTCGTTAACTATAATAACGTTGTGCCATGGGCAGGGATTGAACCACCGACCTTCCGATCGGTTGTTGGCCACTCTACCAACTGAGCAAACTAGATTAGATTTGACGTTATTAATCCCACAGCGGGGAAATTTCTTTGTTACAGCCGACCACAAAAATTGCACCCAAAATGATTTGATGAATGATAAAGAAAAAAAACAAAACAATCTAATAGAAAAAAGGCATTTAACAATATACAATATAATATATACAATTTAAAGTACAAGTGCAAATTATATGCAAAATGTGCAGAAAAGAGATGGCGCTCTTTGTTCAACAAAGGGCAGAAAACACACTCAATCACCATTTCTGAAGTCTTTTTTTTATATTTGTGATCAGCATATTTGCCAATCTCCAGACATCAGAGCTTAATTAATGCTGATTAATTACTCTAAATACAGTTATGGAGTTAAAACCAGCCAGGTGTGGAAACATCCTGACAATATTCTCCAGATGCCCATTTACCATCTGGAGAATATTGTCAATCAGCAGAGTTCCTTTTCTCACTCAAATGTGTCTGTCACAACACGGCTTGTGTCATCTTTCATATGTTCTATTTGACAATTTATTTTAGATGAAATGGATGGCACACTCTGTTACAGCTGTGTGAACAGGAACAAGAATTTGCACACATGAATTAATTTGGTATAGGCGACATGACTGACAGGGGTAGGCAAGATTATTTTTTCATTTTTTTTATTTCACAGGGCCATACTGACTTAGATAAAGTAAGCGAAGGGCCACACATTGGACAATTTAATTGAAACATCTAACACGTCGTATTGAATTGTGTTAAATGACATTGATTTTGTTTGATTGATTTACAATTAGCTATTTGCCAGAGCAGAATGAGAGTCCTCCTTTAAAAAAATATGAAGTAATAATAATAAAGTAATATAAAATAAAGAACTTTAAATAAAAATATTAAATATTGCATTTTTTTACATTGGTATGTTTCAATCTGGGGTACTCTGAGGTTATAAAGAAGATTACTTACTTAAAACAATCCAATTAATTGCAATTCAGAAATTAGCCAACATCTGGTCCAATTGTGTGATATGCATCATTGCACACGTCACTGATGAAACATATTCTATTATGTTATAAATGTGGTCTTGTAAGAGTTTCTGGGACAGTGAAACTTCTTTTTTTGACAATGCAAATGTGTCCTTTATTCTCCATTCCACAGGGCAGACAGTTATCAAATGTATTTTTTACCATTGGAGTGCATATACCTACATCAACTGGATGCGGTACGACTCCGAAACGGGTCCGTTCTCAACGGCTGCGTATCTCCGCAGTCTGTCAACACACCAGATCCGTCTGTGACCGTCTGTTGCGGACAGCGGAGTTGCACGAGATCTTGCAAATTTACGCGTAATCAAGTGATATAACCGGACTAGAGAATGTCTCATTTAATGTACAAGAACAGGTCATTTGCTTTCAAACTACATTTATTGAACCATATTAGTAACTTACCAACAACTCCCATTACTCCTGCAATGGTTTTTCCAAGCCACTTCCTTTTTTGGGGTGAAAAGACGAGTGAAAACCTCTAACCTGTTGACTTCAGGTCTGTCCCCGCCCATCATCACGTCTTCAAGTTGTGAAATACGATCCGCCGTGAACCCGAGGTATTTTATTTTGAAAATATACTGGATGTTTTATTTTGTGTCTGCACCACTTCCTGCCCCGAACGATCTGCTCTGTGCTGAATTGATGCGCCGTGCTCCGTCGTCCGTCAAAAATAGAAGCTCTGTGCAAGTGTTGGTGGGCTGACGGATGGCCGCATAGATGTATATGAGAAAGGTTATATTGGTTATATATACATCTATAGATGGCCGTGTGACGACGGACTCGCTACGCAGTGGATACGGAGTCACTGGAATCTCACACAGTGATTATAATGAATGCGTATCGGCTCCACGGACGGATCTGCAGCCGTTACGCATTCAGTGGAATTTAGGGGTAAGTCTGAGATTGTCTGGCCACCTCTTACTCAGTCACTCACAGGAAAAAAACATTTAGTTTGTCAGACATATATTTCTGCAGGTGGAAATCCATTGAAATCAAGATCCGTCCAAATATTTTTTCCACCACAAATGTTCCACAGCAATGTGAAGGCATTCACCAGAATCCATGAAATCTGTTTTTATACATTTTTGTATGAATTTTTTTAATGTGATGGCTGTGAAACAGCTTTAGGATTTGCAAACAGCGAAGGCTCAAAGCATAATAATCTCCCTTGGCTGACTCCACATTATTAATGACAATTATTCAGTGATTTGCATTATTCAGCATGTACGCCAAGGTAGAAATCTATGGCTGGTAAATGAAATAGCACCAGTAAGTTGATTAATGCCTCCCTTCATCAAAGGAATTACCTCTTGATTAATTTTGCCGTTCATCTCTTGACCTCTGTGACCAGTTAGCACAGTCATGACAAATGGCAGCGTGGAGCAGTGGAGTCTCTCTGTTGACTCTCCACTGGCCTTTCCTCCATTACTGTCGGAGAGTCCAGTTTCTCTGCTCTGTAAAAATGTCCCGTTGTTTTTACAGGAAAAAAACTGGCAGCTGGTTACCAGAATATTTCTGTAAAAAACACATTACATATGTCAACATCTTTACAGAACAACTTGTAAATTTTACATCCTAAAACTGTAGTAATTTAAAAATACATTTTAAAGTTAAAGTAATTAACAGCAGGATGCTGCTGCTTTTATACTAATTATTTATGCAAAATTTACATGCAGATTTTGCTTATTGTGTATTTTAATACCAGTAAATAAACATTCAGTTATTATTAAAGTTGTTTACATTTGTACTGTATTTTTTGCAGAATTATTCTGCCACATCTGACATTTTTTTTTCTGTAAAAGCAACATTTTTTTTTTACAGTGTACTAATTATTTATGCAAAATGTACATTTGCTTATTGTGCATTGAATACCATTAAATTAACATTCAGTTATTATTTATTGTACACTGAATACCAGTAAAATTTACAAGTTGTTCTGTATTTTTTGCAGAATTATTCTGGTAACCACAGCTGCCATTTTTTTCTGTAAAAGCAACGGAATTCTTTTTTACAGTGTACTAATTATTCATGCAAAATGTACATGCAGATTTTGCTTATTGTGCATTGAATACCAGTAAATTAACATTCAGTTTTTATCTATTGTACACTGAATACCAGTAACATTTACAAGTTGTTCTGTAAAGTTGTTTACATTTGTACTGTATTTTTTGCAGAATTAATCTGGTAACTGCAGCTGCCATTTTTTTTTCTGTAAAAGCAACAGCATTTTTTTTTACAGTGTACTAATTATTTATGCAAAATATACATTTGCTTATTGTGCACTGAATACCAGTAAATTAAGATTCAGTTATTATTCATTGCACACTGAATACCAGTAAAATTTACAAGTTCTTCTGTATTTTTTGCAGAATTATTCTGGTAACCACAGCTGCCATTTTTTTTCTGTAAAAGCAACATAATTTTTTACAGTGTAATAATTATTCATGCAAAATGTACATGCAGATTTTGCTTATTGTGCATTAAATACCAGTAAATTAACATTCAGTTATTATCTATTGCACACTGAAAACCAGTAAAATTTACAAGTTGCTCTGTAAAGTTGTTTACATCTGTACTGTATTTTTTGCAGAATTATTCTGGTAACCACAGCTGCCACTTTTTTCTGTAAAAGCAACATATATTTTTTTTACAGTGTGCTCTGAAGAGGCTCATCTTTATCTCACCCCCACGCTGGAGAGATGGGGGAGGGTTGGGGATGAGATGTGGGACAATTTTCAGCCGTAAAGACAGTTTCCGCTGTAATTCACTGTAAAGATAGCAATCTGCAGGGTCTCCAGGTGTTTACTCAGACCCTCCTTTTATCGGCGCGGGACCTCAGTCTACAGCCACTGACAGTGTTTATCTAAAATGCAATCTCTCTGAACTGTAAAGCACTGAATTTGTTGCCCGTGACTCAATGGTCAGGGCACCAAGGGTCAAAATCAATAACAACTTACAAGTTGCTGTGTGGCTGAGAGTTGGGTGGCTGAGCCTGTGGGGACAGCTGTGGATGTGGAGACCCTGGGAGAGTCCATGGGTGCACAGGCAGCTGCTCTTATCTTGTTGTTGGGCCCTGAATCAAAGATTGAATGTCACAACAAGTCGAAGAAATTCAAGTAACTCTACAGAGCTCTGACACTATCCTTTTGTGTTTATCCTTCGGCTGGACCACTTCCCTCAGACTCACTTTGCATTCTAATCTTTGAACCGGTTTTTCCTTATAGCCTGGCTAATACCAGACTAATCACAAATGAGATTAGTCTGGAAACCAGCCGTTCATTTTTCCGTAGAGGAGGCATGGTTTATTGGGCGCTATGAATGTCTATCATAAGTGTCTGTAGGTAGCTCTTAGCCAATCGTATCAGTTATACCAGATGACGTATGTAGAGCGACAGAAATTGATGTTTACATAGCCAGACTAGCCCATCTCTACTTTGAGACTAAAATGCTCAATTCTGCTTCTGCAACGTTTTTCTGCAGCATTTTCATTCAGATTTTGTTCTTTATATATTGTTAAAAACCATTGTGTTTGATGATATTCTGTTAAATTATACACTTTTAAACAAATGTGTATTTTTTTTTATGAAGTTTATTAAATATTTATTGTATATATTTATATTAAGTGTGGGGAAACCATGACATTTTTATCTGGACTCATTACGGTAATTAATTTGTGAATCAAAAATATGTTTAAAAATATAGAAAATATTATTTTAACACAAAACAATGAATTGTGCGTCATTATGTCTATATTGTCCATTCATATATAAAAAATATGATATATGAATGAAATATATTTAGTTTAATAAAGTATGTCCTTATAATCTTCACAGACATATTATATATATATATGATTCTCCTCTACAGACAATCCAACAATCACACCCATTAAAATCAGCAACTGATGAGCTGTGGGAAAAAAGGAATTTTTTTTTGTTTTATTGTTTTATAGATTTTGAAATGTACTCACAACATCTCTGTTTTTATTATGGCAGATGCTATTAGCACCCAGGTGTCCGTAGCTAACAATGCTATTTGCACCCGGGGTGAATAGTTAATGTGTCTATTTACAGGCAGGCATAAATCATGGAAAGACAAGCACCCAGCTGTGTGTAGCCAACAAGTAATGACGTATTTATTTGTAAGTGAATAATAAATAAAAAGTGACTTATTGCATCCGGAAGTGTTGATTTCTACCTATTATGAGTCATTTTGCATGAACATGGTAAAGGAGCATTATATTCACACATTGGCCTCATAAGTTTTACCGGTAACACCTTACAATAACCAACTAAGTCATGTTTATAGATGGTTTATAGACCAATTATTAACCATGTGCACCAAGTGCTATACATGTTTAATCTTTAAATGTTTTCAACCAATTTCTTAAAGGTATATGAATCATTTCAAAATGTTATAATGAGTGCAACTAAAACTATTAATAAACTATTATTTCTAATTTAGTTGTTTGTTTATGGTAAAGTAACTATAAGCTTACATTAATATACCATCTATTTGTCATTTATAAATTATTTAGTTAGTTAAATATTAATAAATTATGTGTTTACTACTCTAAATGGTTTATATATGGTTTATAAATGATGATTATACATTAATAAACTTTTTACCATTTTTAAATGCCGGTTATTGTAAAGTGTTACTGTTTTACCTAACCTTTACCTAAACCCTAAAGTTACATAACCCATTTCACATTAGTTTGGCTCACTACCGATCAACAACATAAACATAATAATTCATTTTAATAAAAACGCGGGATTGAGACGATCGGGTGAAAGAGCTAAAACAAGGCTATGATAGCGAGCCTTTTTTATTAGTACCTGTTATAAACAGCTTCCTTTTCTCTTTAGTGTGGTGGGATAATATAAATAGTATGACCAACATTGATTGATGTATAAGGGCAGTGGTTCCCAACCTTTTCCTTGAGGGACGCACATTTTTACCATTGTAAACTTTTGGCTGTAAGGAGAAAGCGGTTTGTGACAAGTTCCATTTTTCTGAGGAAAAACTCTTTGGGTTGTAAACTTTTATTTGACAGTTTCTCACTGCAAAAGATGCATTCGGCTCAAATTTTGGTCTAAGTCTAGTACCTTCAGGTTGAATGCACTTATTGTAAGTCGCTTTGGACAAAAGCGTCAGCTAAATGACATGTAATGTAATTTTGTCCATTGCTTCTATGAACCAGAACTCAGTGTAACTTTCATGGTACCCTCTCTTTTTCTTTTTGACATATTGAACATTTTCGTCTCCCTGACGCTTCGCCATTTTTCCATTAGCTCTCGGTTTCTGTTGCTAGGTGAGGTTACCGCTAGATGAGGTTACCGCTTGGTGAGGTTACCGCTAGATGAGGTTACCACTAGGTGAGGTTACCACTAGATGAGGTTACCGCTAGATGAGGTTACCACTAGGTGAGGTTACCGCTAGGTGAGGTTACCGCTAGATGAGGTTACCGCTAGATGAGGTTACCGCTAGGTGAGGTTACCGCTAGGTGAGGTTACCACTAGGTGAGGTTGCCACTTGGTGAGGTTACCGCTAGATGAGGTTACCACTAGGTGAGGTTACCGCTAGGTGAGGTTACCGCTAGGTGAGGTTTGCTGTGTATACTGCAGGAGGGATGTTACACATGTCCTTATTCTCGCGATATAGTCTATATTTTTAAACTTTTTTATTGAAATAAATGAATATACATTTAATGTAGCCCTTATTTAGTTGTTTTTTTTCCCACTAATGAATTAAACTGACTCTAAATTTAACGCATTATAATTAATTAAACCCCTCGGGCCCCCCCGGTTGGGAATCACTTATATAAGGCACTTTTAAGATGAATGACGTTTTAGCAGCGTGGGAAAGACAAAAGAAGAAAAAGGAGAGTTTTCTTATGAACAAAGAAAATGTACACAACTTAAATGCGAGCCCTGGGGGAGCACAGTTGGATGCACGGGCTAATGGACTCACTCTCTTCTCCTGCATGTTGTAGTGTCAAGTGATCTGTCAAGAATACCCGTGGGTGTGTAGCTTTTTAATCAGGACCCATCAATTCATAAATTAAGACTGATTAAGTGATCAATTTACCTTTGTCATAGTTCTGTCATCAGCAGTTAATGGCTGTCTTGAGGGAATAAATGAGGAGATAAGTGGGACTGAAGACTCTTCCACCCTGTGGGATGATGGGAAGCTCCTTTGGGATGTTTGCTTTGCCTCATATATCAGATTTGTATTATCACGTCTCGATTTTCTCTTATCATTACAACATGAACCAACTCACGACTGATTTGCATGCAAAAAAAGTCACAGTGATGATTTGTTTTCTAAAGAGCAGTCTGTTCGTCACTTTACAGCATTTATAATACAAAACATGGTTGAGATTTATCACAGATATACTTTGATTTCCCAAGGCCTGAAGCAAGAGCCTGCTGCTTAACTGCTTGGCTGATGTGGTTGGCATGAAGGCAACAAAGGCACAAAAATGCTCCTGAAACTGAAAACAGAGCTATTATTTGAAAAATAAGTCAAATGTTTCTTGAAAAATGGAAGAATTTAGAAGGATTAGGATTGCAAAATTACAGGAATTTTCAAAGTTGGAAACATTCCCTGGGAATTAACAGGAATTCATGGGAATAAACAGGAATAAAAAAATAATTTAAATTGAAGGTTGGCCCTTAACAGGGAACATGTATAAATATATACAGTAGTGTAGTCCAATGTGTTTTTAGTATATTTTTTATTGCTACATGGCAAACAAGGTACCAGTAGGTGCAGTAGATTCTCAGAAAACCAACAAGACCCAGCATTTGTGATATGCAGCTCTTACGGCTGTGCAATTGGGCAATTAGTTGAAAGGGGTGTGTTAAAAAAAATAGCAGTGTCTGCCGTTGACACGTTTTTTTTAAGGATTTATTTCTTGGTTTTGCTTCAGAAACAGCATTTTTGATGTCACCCCACAAGTTCTCAATTGGATTAAGTGTCTTTAAAAATGTCAGAAAATACCTTAACATTCTTTAAAAATATTATAAATTCATATTAAACAGTGACTTTAGATTGTATAGGTTATAAAGGGTCAAATAAAATATGTATTCAATGCTCTTGGGTTATTGCTATGAGCAGCACCATGTTCATGAGAATCACCCAGTTGTGCTCATGACACTGTACGGTTACAGTCGTAAAGCCAAATGTATTTTTGTACATTATCTGTGAGTCATGGGGTAACATGGGGTCCAGGGATTGGGCTGGCCAATCCATAACATCAATGTTGTTGGTTTGGAACCAAGATTTTGCTTATTTACTAGTGTGTTTGGAGTCATAGTCTTGTTGAAACACCCATTTCAAGGGCATGTCCTCTTCAGCATAAAGCAACATGACCTCTTCAAGTATTTTGACATATGCAAACTGATCCATGATCCCTGGTATGTGATAAATAGGCCCAACACCATAGTAGGAGAAATATGCCCATATCATGATGCTTCACTGTCTTCATTGTGTTCTGGGGCTTGAATTCAGAGTTTGGGGGTCGTTTCACAAACTGTCTGCGGCCCTTGGACCCAAAAAGAACAATTTGAGTGTTCTTCAGGTTCCCAGCTTTCAGATAACACCAATATACCAGTGCTATGTGGCATATGTTGAACTGCTATCTCCTGCTCTCACTAACATTGGGCTTAAAGGTCAGTGACAATCAACAGAATTACTGTATTTTACCACTTTAAAAAAAACAATCTCCTCCATGGTTACCACTTGGACAAATCAATAGCCTTTACACACTTGGCTACCATGCTCGCTCAGATCCTGCACACGTTTCTAAGTGCTCAAGTACTCGTGAATGACATGCAGGCCTGTTGTCTGCAGCCATCCAATGGACTCCTCAGAGCAGTTAATAGATAATCAATCATACACGCCTTTAAATTTTTATTTATTTATTATTTATTTATATTTTTAATGCAATCTTTTGTGTTTACTGTTTTTTGTCTGTTTTTTGTAATTTATGTGTGTTTATCTGTGTTCTTTGTAATTTCTTTGTGTGTTTTTATGTGTTTTCTATGTATGTGTTTTTTGTAAAAAAAAAAAAAAAAAAAAAAAAAAAAAAGTTTAATGTTTCTGGTGGTTTTTTTGTGTTTTTTGTAATTTTCTGTGTGTTTTTTGTGTTCAAAATGTTGATCCAGTAAGTCAAAATGAAAAAAAATATCTGGTCATATAGGTGAGGTTGTGCTGAAAACAATGATATCAACACGTGGTTTAAAGCTGGTGACACATTGCCAAACTTGTGCTTTTTATCACTATTGAAGACGATAATAAGTCATTTCTCATGACAATAACATTTTGTAATTTCTGTGTTTTTATCTGTGTTCTTTGTAATTTCTTTGTGTGATTTTATGTGTTTTCTGTGTGTGTTTTTTGTAAAAAAAAAAAAAAAAAAAAAATGTTTCATGTTTTTGGTGTTTTTTGTGTGTTTTTTGTAATTTTGTGTGTTTTTTGTATTTTTTTTTTGTGTTTTTTTGTGTTAAAAAAATTGATCCAGTAAGTCAAAATGAAAAAAATTATCAGGTGATATAGGTGAGGTTGTGCTGAAAACAATGATACCAACACATTATGGTAAATATTTATAAGTGGTTTATACAGGCAGAATGAAAAGGATTAAAAAATGGACAAAATAGCCCAAGACTGCATAGAGTTAATAGATAATCAATCATACTTGCCTTTAAATGTTCAGTGGCAATGACTAGTTG
>NC_081537.1:5196184-5263684 GCF_030273125.1 Centropristis striata
TGTTTTTGTGTGTCTTGAATATTGTATCTGTTAGATAGATAGATCGATAGATCGATAGATAGATAGATAGATGTACTTTATTTATCCCAAGCTGGGAAATTACAGTGTAGCAGCAGCATTACACACATAGACAATAACAACACAATTAAATAATTAAATAAAAAGAACAACCTAGGCATACTTCAAGCAATAAAATATAAAAATACAATAAAATACAATAAAATGTAATGTAAAAATACAAATAAAGTGTCTAAAGAAGGAGTATGTATTAAGGAGTAGAATAGAATTCCAGTGCAGAATAAATATGAATATGCAGTATAAAAATGTTGGTGCTATGAAACAACAGTGTAGCAGCAGCATTACACACAGAGACAATAACAACTTTTGTGATACTTGTCAATAAATCCCGCACAGGGCTGTCTTTCTAGAAACTTTTGTTGCCATTACCATACCATTGTTACCAGCACTTACTCCAGGGTGAGAAGCAGGAGGAATTTATTGCAGAACCTGGTCTCACAGGAATCCGTGAAATAGCCACGGATTCGCGTAACTCAAAATCTGTGGAATAGCCACGGAATCACTCAAATTTCCGTGACACTGACACAGATTTCGCTACAATCCTATTCCATGGATATTGTTTCCTATTGGTTTGTTCCGAGTCACGTGACTTTCAAGGTCCCGGCGGTCAAAACAAAAAACATGGCGGACAGTTCTCTCATTTTTAGTGAAAAAATCAAAATTTTGAGTTAGTTTCTGCATAAAAATGGATTTTGATCACATTTCTAGCGATAAATATATGTTTTATTTTCTAAATATTCACTCAATGAATGTACATAATCACTTTGTATGTTGGAGTAGCCACGGGATATGACTGTCATTAACTTGCATTGTAGCGAAATCCGTGTCAGTTTCACAGAAATTTGAGTGATTCTGTGGCTATTCCACGGATTTTGAGTTAAGCAAATCCGTGGCTATTTCACAGATTCCTGTGAGACCAGGTTATTATTGCACATGTCTGGTAAAATACATCTCAGTGCATGTTGGGTATTTTGCAGTGAGCAGCCATGCAAAGGAGGTCGTCATGAATAAATGCATTTTTTTAATGCAATCTTAAAGACATAACAGCGCTGCTCCTGATGGAAGTGCAGCCTGTAAGCAGCAAGATTGCTCTGTTCTGAAATTGCTCCTGTCTTCACTCCCTCTAGCTTTAAAGTGTTGGAAGAATGAAAAGAGGTGGCTGTGGATGGACGGCTGCTGATTGTGTTATATGACAGTCATCAGTATTGTTTTTCTTTTTTTTTACACATCATTTTATTGCCTTCTTGCCTTTATTGGTATATAACAGTAAGAGTGAAATATTGGGGGAGAGACGGCGATGGTGATTTTTTTTTTCTCCCCCTCTGCAGCACAAGTCATCCAGCATGTCAGATGTTTCTCCACGCTCCGTTACCATCAATCAGGAATGGAAAGATGACACATTTCCACTCGTTTTTGCGATTGAAAAATGGAAATGGAAACTGCAAACAAGATACTGAGTTTTATTACTCAATCCAGTTGTGCCACTGTGTGTTTTTTTTCATGGTATAGTGTAAAACATGGGTCTCAAACTCGTGGCCCGCGGGCCAATTGTGGCCCTCGTGATGATATTTTGTGGCCCCCACCTTGATATGAAAGTTTAATGTGAGTTTTATATGAATGGCACTTTACCGTGTTGTATGTGGAAGGTCCCTTTAATTACTTTTTTAAATGATTTTGTGTCTTTTTTTTAATAATTGTGTCTTTTTTTAGTAATTGTGTGTCCTTTTTAATAATTGTGTGTCTTTTTTAATAATTTTGTGTCTTTTTTTAATAATTGTGTGTCTTTTTAATAATTGTGTGTCTTTTTTAATAATTGTGTGTCTTTTTAATAATTGTGTTTTTTAAAATAATTTTGTGTCTTTTTTGGCCATTTTGTGTCTTTTTAAATAATTCTGTGTCTTTTTCACATCATTTTCTTTCTTTTTTAAGTAATTTTTTTTTTTTTCATTTTGTGTCTTCTTTGGTCATTTTGTGTCTTTTTTGGGTGATTTTGTGTGTTTTTTTATTATAATTTTGTGTCCTTTTTGGTAATTCTGTGTATTTTTTGGTCATTTTGTATTTTTTTTGGTCATTTTGTGTCCTTTTTTTTGGTCATTTTGTGTCCTTTTTTTGGTCATTTTGTGTCTTTTTTTAAAGAATTTTGTGTCTTTTTTAAGTAATTTAGTTTTTTGCCCCCAGGTAATTTGAGTTTGAGACCCCTGGTGTAAACAATCTGTCACCAAAAAAATCATATTTACTTTCTAATTATTTGCAAAAATAGAAAACAAATACGCTTAAGAAGGTGCATACAAAAGATCAGTTTTTGCTGTTTTCTTGGACATTTAGTAGAAGGTTTTTATTTTCCATTTTAGTTTTCATTCAGTTGTATTTATTTTACTTGCAACTGGCATGCAACATGTAAATCATGTGCATGTATTGATTTATGTTCCTGCTTCTCTCCCAAATAAGTTGCAAACAAGATATATAAATAATTTCGATTGGAAGTGGATATTATTATTTCACTCAACCCCATTTGACAAATGTTCCATTTGTTTTAAGTTGCAAAACAATAAACAGAGGATTACAAAAACTTGAATCAACTGTCAAAATTTGTTTGGAATGATGGTTGGGGAAAAAATGAATATGAATATATAATTTTGGGCTTCAGGAAATTGTGATGAGCAATTACTCTTCTGACAATTTAGAGGCCAACAACATAATGGGTTAATTGAGACAATTATCATCAAATTAAGCACTAATGAATGTTGTTAATGTTCATTGCAGCACAATATACTGTATCATTAACAAATGTATCAATATCTAATGTGTGTTGAACAGTTAAACAAGATATATAAATCATTTTCGAGTGGAAGTGGATATTATTTATTGGGGAGGACGTTTCATTGTTTGTAGCGGACCAAAACAATAAAAACCCATTTGACAAATGATCCATTTGTTTAAGTTGCAAAATAAAAAACAGAGGATTACAAAAACTTGAATCAACTGTCAAAATTTGTTTGGAATGATGATTGGAAAAAAAAAAGGAATATGAATATAACAACATAATGGGTTAATTGAGACAATTATCATCAAATTAAGCACTAATGAATGTAATTGTTCATTGCAGCACAAAATACTGTATCATTAACAAATGTATCAACATCTTGTTTGTGTTGAATAGTTCATTCTGTCACGGCCCTCAGCATGTGATTCTGTTGTGTCATATGAATTGTGTGTGTCATTTTATGTAATTACAGTTACAGATACACGCACACACACATGCGCGTGCACACTCCTCCAGATACACATGCTTCACACACACACACATTTTGTGTTTTTTTTTAGTAATTTTGTGTCTTTTTTTAAAATTTTGTGTCTTCTTTTTTGTAATTTTGTGTCTTTTTTGGGTAATTTTGTCTTTTTTTTTGTCATTTTGATACTCCATTGATACCTCCATCAATCAATCAATCAAACTTTATTTATATAGCGCTTTTCATACATATAAATGCAACTCAAAGTGCTTTACTAAAGCCATCAGCCCGTCCAAACATATAAAACACCTCCAGTGGCCCCCAGGTAATTTTGAGTTTGGGACCCCTGCCCTAGACACACATCCACACACACACACACACACACACACACACACAAACACACACAGGTTACTTCATTTGATTTTTGTTACACACACAGATGCTCACTTAAGCGTGCACACTCGTGCACAGCGTGTATCTGTACTCCAGATACACGCTTCACACACACACATTTTGAGGTTAAAGGTCATAGGTTGCTGTATAAATAAATACTTGAAAAGGAATGCTTGTTGTAGGTGTGCTCCTTGTATAATATATAGTATTATAACATTACTAGTATTAATTGTTTGAAATCTCTGAAGAATCTCATCATAGTGTACACACACCGGCAGTAGCCCCCGTGGCCCTTTCAGAAATTCCCCAGAGGAAATTTTCTAGTTTATTTTTACTGTTGAAAATGCCAGCCGGTGAGCTGAGGCACTCAAGGTAGAAATTTTCCCATCACCTGTTAGATCATGGGTCTCAAACTCACGGCCTGCGGGCCAAATGTGGCCCTTGTGACGATATTTTGTGGCCCCCACTTTGATATAAAAGTTTAATATGAATGGCACTTTACTGTGTTGTGCGTGGGAGGTTCCCTAAATTACTTTTTAAAAATATTTGTTTTCTTTTTAAATATTTTTTTGTCTTTTTTAATAATTTTGTGTCTTTTTTAATAATTTTGTGTCTTTTTTGGTCATGTTGTGTCTTTTTTGAGTCATTTTGTGTCTTTTTTTTAAGTAATTTAGGTTTTTTTCTGTCATTTTGTGTCTTTTTGGGGTCATTTTGTGTCTTTTTTGGTCATATTGTGTCTTTTTTGGGTCATTTTGTGTCTTTTTTGGTAATTCTGTGTCTTTTTTTGGTCAATTTGTTTCTTTCTTAAGTAATTTAGGTTTTTTTTCTGTCATTTTGTGTCTTTTTTTGGGTCATTTAGTGTCTTTTTTAATAATTCTGTGTCTTTTTTGGTAATTCTGTGCACTTTTTTGGTCATTTTGTGTATTTTTTTGGTCATTTTGTGTATTTTTTTAAGTCATTTTGTGTCTTTTTTGGTAATTCTGTGCATTTTTTTGTTAATTCTGTGTCTTTTTTTGGTCTTTTTTTTTTTTTTAAGTAATTTAGGTTTTTTTCTGTCATTTTGTGTCTTTTTTGGGTCATTTTGTGTCTTTTTTGGTCATATTGTGTCTTTTTTTGGTCATTTTGTTTCTTTTTTAAGTAATTTAGGTTTTTTTCTGTCATTTTGTGTCTTTTTTTGGGTAATTTAGTGTCTTTTTTAATAATTTTGTGTCTTTTTTGGTAATTCTGTGCATTTTTTTGTTCATTTTGTGTCTTTTTTTGGTCATTTTGATACTGCCTCCAGCGGCCCCCAGGTAATTTGAGTTTGAGACCCCTGTTTTAGATGCACGGCCCAAATTTCAGCAAGAACCCTGGGAGAGTACGGCCTCCTCCACATAAGCCGGTACCACAGAGAGCTGTCAGTCAGCTGCAGCCTACACATGAAACACTGAGCCTGAAAACTCAATGAAGAAACGAGTTTGGGAATATAAAGCACTGGGTGCATTGTTTTGGTTTCTCTTTTGTTCTTGACACCCTCAGATGTAAAGTTAATGCTGATTTGAGGAACAAACATCCCGAGCTGCTTTGTTGAGATTCAGACATTAGAAGTACACAATAGTAGCTTGTGTTCCTAACCACATTTAGGAAATTATAGGAGCTAATCTGCAGACTCAAGTGGATCATTTCAAACAGAGAATCATGATCAGGTTAATATATTTCATCCCACTTTACAAAACATGGCTTTTTTTCAGCAAAACTCCATTTAACTGTAGTCTTAACAATGTGTCTGTTTTTCCAAGTACATTAACTCTTTGGAGTATGGGGATATTTTGTTGTTTTTTGACTCTTTTTCATTCTGCCTGTATATGCAACTTAAATAATGATCACCATGTCATGCTGGTATCATCTTTTTCAGCTCAACCTCATCTGATTATTATTTTGTAATTTTGACTTACTGCATCAACATTTTGAAACACAAAAAACACACAAACACACACACACACTCAAAATACAAAAAACACACACAAAAGAACACACAAAATTACAAAAAACACAAATAAACACACAAAAAGCACAATTTTGTTTTTACAAGAAACACACAAAAAACACACAAGAAACACAAAAACACACCAAAAAAAATTACAAAAACACATAAAAACACACAGAACACACGTCAAAACCACAAAAAAACACACACAAAAAATTGCAAAAAACGCAAAAACTAAAAAAAATAAAATACAAAAAACACAAAAAAATTCCCCGAAATAACACAAAAAACAGTCAACAAAAGATTGCATTAAAAATGTTGAAACGCACACTGCAAAATTTGAGAAATCTAAGTAAAAGTAAAAGTAAAATTATGTTACACTTGGTTGTGGTGATTTTTACCTTTCCTGAAAAAGAGCACTAAATTGGACACGGAAACTTGTGGAAAAGCCAAAAGAGAAAAGCCTTTAGAGAAAAGCTGACAGCAGGGAAACATGCTGCTTCGTTTTTCCATTGCAACGACACGAAGAAGTCGTGCTCCGGCACTTTAATGGACTTTATGGGAAATGGTACAATAAATCAAATCAAGAAAGGAAGAACCTATTTTTTGATCCGTCTCTTTCTTTCTGTGGCTAATGTCTGGTTATGATTCGGCCTGATTTTGTATTTTGTATTTAATCATTATAAAAGTTAAGTTAATTTTAAATAAATAAATAAATCATTTAATAATTGAAGTCGTTCTTAGGTAGCTTAAGTAGTGTTTCTAATATTTTATTTACCTTCTGTACATTCTCCCTCATTTCCTCCATGTCTGCTCATCCCTTTGCATCTGGCTATTATGTGTGTGTAGTCAGGCTTCTCATCAACACAGAGGAGTGAAACTGACATGATCGCATTTATGATCCTCACCTAACTTCATCACATCCCGCCCACAAGAGCAACTGCTAATGGAGTCTTCTAGGCTGCAGCCCCCCATAGGGAACAGGATGGATGCATGAATAAAAAATAAATATATGAAAACAACAACAGTTGAAGGCGTCTGCCCACATGTGCCGTCCCAACTCTGTGGATCCAGCGATGCTGAATTGATTTGTAAAAAGGACGGGTCAGAGGTGATTACCAATAGTAAATACTGCTTTTAGAACAATAACTAATTGAAAATCCCGACAAGCCGTCCCCAGAAGTTTGAGCATGCTTTCATGAATACAGAGACGCTTTGGAAAGCAGAGAGATCTGGACAACATTCATACTAAATAAGTCGTAAAATCCGAGATGTTTGGAAGGCTGAACAAGTTATCCTGGAACTCAAAACCTAAATAATGACCATGCAATTTAACCCATAAGAACCCATGGTGACACGCATGTAACAAACAAACTTATTAACCCTTTATCAGGCAAAGAACTCTATTTGGTAACTTCAGGTAGTATTTTGAGAAAAAAAGTTGCAAATTTACTAGATTAAAGTGGCAAATCTACAAGACAAAAAGTCACAGATTTAAGAGAATTAAAGTGGCAAATCTGCACAAAAAAGTTGCAAATTTACTAGATTAAAGTGGCAAATCTACAAGAAAAAAAGTTGCAGATTTAAGAGATATAAAGTGGCAAATCTGGGCGAAAAAAGGCACAGATTTACGAGAAAAAAGTGGGGAAAAAGCAACTTTTTTCTCCCAGATTCACCACTTTAACCCTTAATGACTCAAGTCACCTCGAAATGGGGCACCAATCTGTAAAACAGAGAAAAAGATGACCAATTCACTTAAATGAGTCTTATAAAGTCACTAAACTATTAATTTGGAACTTTGAATAATAATTAACATAATAATTTTAATGGAATTACCATATTTGTATTAAGTAATCGTTGAAGGAATTTGAAGTTCTTTCAATAGAAGAGGTTGGTATATCTCTCATACGTGTACAACATTAAAGGGACAGCATGTGTATTCCAAAAAAGGTATTTATTTAAAGTGCACAAGATTTATGTATTTTACTTAACCCTTAATAGAACACTCATTGAAATACTTGCAAATTCCAAATTTCAACCCTAGAGAATATTGGAGGATACTACATACTGCCAGAATGTGTAAAAAAAAAAACGTATGAAAATAATATTTTGAGAAAAAAGTTTACGAGATTTAAAGTGTTGAATCTGGGGGGTAAAGCTGCTTTTCCCCCACTTTTTTCTCATAAATCTGTGACTTTTTTTGCGCAGATTTGCCACTTTAAATCTCTTTAATCTGCTACTTTTTTCGTTGTAGATTTGTCACTTTTATCAAGCAAATTTGCAACTTTTTTCTCGAAATATTACCTGAAGTTACCAAATATAGTTCTTTGCCTGATAAAGGGTTAAAAGTAAGTGTTTTATGGAGTTGCACTACGGGCACTGCACTACTTTAAACAATTATAACATAAAGACTGCAACATAATTAAATGTGAGAAAAAGTGAATGGGGTCTGAATACTTTCTGAATGCACTGTATATGAAATACATTTTCTCTTCATTTTCTACTCACTTATCACTTGTACCTGACCATTTAATTGAACATTTCCAAACAGCATAGACTTTGTTTTGTATAAATGCAATGAGTTTATGTCAAGCCACTGTTTTAACCCTTTGTGCACCCCTCCAGAAAATGCCCATGTTTTTCCCTAGGTGCCAAAAATGTTCACCTCTTAAAAAGTGCTATTAAAATATTATATATGAATATTGTTTTTCACTTTCAATGCATTAAATCTTTTGACCAACTTCAGTCCTGATCATAACTATGCAATTTACATGTATTTCTTAAATAATTTGAACCCTTAAATGCCCTTTTAGGAATGTAAATCCACACATTTTAAATGATAAAAACACAAAATATGACATATTTTCCTTATACTAAGTGCAAACTGGATTTTTTTGGGGGGGATTATTCGACCCTTGGATACATCAATAAATAACAACATTGATTTAAATGCATTATTAATTTTTGAGCAGTGTGAGTTTATAAAAAAAATACCCCACCTTTTACCCGAGGTGCAAAAAATTTTCAATTTTTAAAAAGTGCTATAAAGATATTATATATGATTTTTTTTTTTCACTTTCAATGCATTAAATCTTTTGACCAACTGCTCATAACTATAAAATTTACATGCATTTTAAATAATTTTAACTCTTTAATTTATTCATTTCTGTTGTGGCCACCAATAAAAAGCTGCTGTAAATTCTCCCCAGAGCAAACAATATTGGAACCATCCACAAATAAAACACATTTCATATTTTGGATATTCTACATATATCTGGCCATTGCAAATATGCAGTCTGTTCAGATTTCTCCTATTAGACATAAGCTTGAATACTGAAAACCAAAGTGTATTTCCAAGGTGACTAAGAGGATCCTGTCTACTGTCTGTATCAAAGTGAAAATGTCATATGGTGCAAATATTTCAAAGTCTGGCTTTTCATCAACTTCATTAGTGAAATAAAAAGACTATTTATTAGTTATTTATTCTATTCAACTAAATCCTTTAAAACTTCTTCTTGGTTTTAAAGCATTGCGTAACTGGCACCAGCTCAAATCTGAAGCTCTTCAGTCTCCGGACTCTTCAGATTTTTCTTTTTAATCAATAACTCTTAGTGACTAAACATCTTCTATCGCTGCTTCTAGACTATGGAACACCTCACTGTAAAGCAGGGGTCTCGAACTTAAATTACCTGGGGGCCGCTGGAGGCAGAATCAAAATGACCAAAAAAAGACAGAAAATTACTAAAAAAAAGACACAAAATCACAGAAAAAAACTAAATTACTTAAAAAAGACACAGAATGTCCAAAAAAGACACAAAATTACATAAAAAAGACACGAAATTACAAAAAAAGACACAAAATCACAAAAAAAGAACTAAATTACTTTAAAAAGACACAGAATGACCAAAAAAAGACACAAAATTACCAAAAAAAGACACAAAATGACCCAAAAAATACACAAAATGACCAAACAAAGACACAATATGACCAAACAAAGACACAAAATTATTTAAAAAAGACACAAAATTGCTAAAAAAGGCACAAAATTACCAAAAAAGACACAAAATTACTAAAAAAGGCACAAAATTACCAAAAAAGAAACAAAGTAACCAAAAAAAAGACACCAAATTACCAAAAAAAGACACAAAATGGCATTACATAACATTTCCACTTCTTGCGGTAACAACAACACGGCAGATAATAAACGCTCCGGTAGCAGCTGCCTTTCTTTTTGTTAACGTCGTCATAGAAACAAGTGAAACAAAGCTCCAGCTGGAGCAATAAAGGGACCTTCCACACACAACACGGTAAAGAGACATTCATATAAAACTCACATTAAACTTTCATATCAAGGTGGGGGCCACAAAATATCGTCACGAGGGCTGCAATTGGCCCACGGGCCGCGAGTTTGAGACCCATGACTTATACACACAAAAACAGCAGAAAAATCATAAATAATAAAACTACAAAACAGTCTATTTGCATGTAAATTAAAAACAGTGATATATTTAATTGTAGAAAGAAAATTCCCATTTTAAAAATGGTCTAAAAACATAAATGTCACACTGTGAAAGCTCCTATGATTGAACTTTAACTGGCTTTCTCAGCTTGTCTACATATCACATATAAATAAAGTTATTACTGTAAATAAAACGTGTATTTTCATTAAACAGATGGACTCCACAGGGTTAAATAAATGATTAACTTCCGTTTGCTACCTTTCACAGCAGATGTACCCAAATTTTCACCTTTCACATTTAGTTCTGTGCAAACTAGTCGAAAAATGATAGAGACAGATGGCTTTCATATTTAAAGGCCACATGTCCAAAGGCCAGAATACAGAGGAGCATTCTGAATGATGCAGATGTTGTTTGACATGAGATCACACAGGGGAACACACACACACACACACACACACACACACACACACACAGAATGATAGACATTCATTACAGTCCTGGTTTCCTGGATTTACTCACAGGGCTTCATGTCCTCACCACAACAGTGTTTTATCTTGTCAGGATGCATCTCCTCTAGCGGCTGAATACAGTTGCTCTGTTATAGGTGCTGACAAAGACTGCAGAGGGAAGACGGGTCTGCGGTTTGTTTATGTGTGAAAGTGTGTGTTTGTGTGCACACATGCCGAGTTAAATGAAATTCATCACAGCTCGGCTGCTGCTGCTCCCACCAATCTATGAGAATACTCCTAAAATGAACATCTGCCACATTATAAAGCTGTGTGGCCAGAGGGAATCCTGCATGTGTGAGTGCTCGGGTGTGTGTGTGTGTGTGTGTGTGTGTGTGTGTGTGTGTGTGTGTGTGTGTGTGTGTGTGTGTGTTGCTGCTGCTGCTGGTGCAAGGATCCCAAAGAGACGGCGTCCTTCAGAGCTGCTGAGGATTTCTCAACCTGACAGGGTGTCCTGTCTGGAGGGTCATCCTTAAACTTTTTAGGAGGTCTTCAAAGAACTCCGGTTGTCCTCATGTAGTCCCTCTGCTCACACGCTGCTCTTACACGTAATACAATGAAAATTAGATACTTTTCTAAGAAGCCAATTCTATAATAAGAGCATTTACAAAAATAGTAAATAACATCAAGCAAAAATAATATTGAGGACACACGCACACACACATACTAGTTTTCATACATCATGGGGACTCCAGTTTTAATCATCACTTGTGGGGACCACCCTTTCTAGAGGTTGTAGAGAGCTGAAAAAAATTGAGTAAACTTGCCATAGCTTAGTTAACCTATACACGCCTTCAAACCTCTGTTTTAATCAGGGACATCCGGAAAAAACAGTAAACATGCTTTCAGGGTACATACACAAAAAACAATGAAAATTAGATACTTTTCTAAGAAGCCAATTCTATAGTAAGGGCATTTACAAAAATAGTAAATAACATCAAGCAAAAATAATATTGAGGACACACGCACACACACACACACACACATACTGGTTTTCATGAATCATGGGGACCCTTTTTTTTAATCATCACACAAAATGAGATACTTTTCTAAGAAGCCAATTCTATATAAGGGCATTTGCAAAAATAGTTAATAACATTCAGCAAAAATAACATTGAGTAGACATGCACACACGCATACTGGTTTTCATACATCATGGGGACCCCTTTTTTAATCATCACTTGTGGGAACCACCCTTTCTAGAGGTTGTAGAGAGCTGAAAAAAAATGAGTAAACTTGCCATAGCTTAGTTAGCCTATACATGCCTTCAAACCTCTGTTTTAATCAGGCTTTATGGGGACATCCGGAAAAACCAGTAAACATGCTTTCAGGGTACATACACAAAATGAAAATGAAAATGAAAATTAGATACTTTTCTAAGAAGCCAATTCTATAATAAGGGCATTTGCAAAAATAGTTAATAACATTCAGGAAAAATAATATTGAGTAGACACACACACACACACACACACACACACACACACACACATACTAGTTTTCATACATCATGGGGACTCCACTCCACTCCACACGCCTTCAAACCTCTGTTTTAATCAGGGACATCCGGAAAAAACAGTAAACATGCTTTCAGGGTACATACACAAAAAACAATGAAAATTAGATACTTTTCTAAGAAGCCAATTCTATAATAAGGGCATTTGCAAAAATAGTAAATAACATTAAGCAAAAATAATATTGAGTAGACACACACACGCACACACACACACACACACACACACACACACACACAGAGAGACACACGCATACTGGTTTTCATACATCATGGGGACGCTAGTTTTAATCATCACTTGTGGGGACCACCCTTTCTAGAGGTTGTAGAGAGCTGAAAAAAAATGAGTAAACTTGCCATAGTTTAGTTAGACTATACACACCTTTAAACCTAAAATGATGAAGTGATGTTTTAATCAGGCTTCATGGGGACATCTGGAAAAAACAGTAAACATGCTTTCAGGGTACATACACATAAAACTATGAAAATGACAATTCCATAATTCAATTCTATAATAAGGCCATTTGCAAAAATAGTAAATAACATTAAGCAAAAATAATATTGAGTAGACACACACACACACACACACACACACACACACATAATTAAAAATCTATACTCATACTATGCTTATTACATGAAAGATCTCAGGGTAAAAGAGCTTTTCCAGCTCACACAGCTCTGACCCCAGATCCTTCTACTAACCATTGCAGCTGTTGTTATGATGGTTTACAACTACCTGATTAATTGAGTTTTACTGCCTGTCTGGTTTAAACTTTGAAGTGTGTTCCACCTTCCAAGACACCAAGACAACAAAGTATAGAAGGCTAAATTGCCAGTTAATTAAGTAACTTAACTTCCATTTTGTTGTCATCTGTATAATGTATTGCATTTGATGTGAATGTGGCATAAGTCCACTTTCTTTCAGAGTAAATCATGTTTTTATTGCCACTTATATTATCCACCAACTCGTAAACAAATTACTATGGCTGCTGCAGGACATGTGCAGTAAAGTGTCCCAGTTAATATTCCCCACATCATGAAGTGAAGACAGATAAAATAGAATCAGTCTTTATTGTCAATGTCTTTGAACAAAGAGAACCTGTGAAAACGGTGGTACAGTATTTACACTGCTGCAATATGTCGATACTCCTGCCATCAGCCAGCCCAGTGACTCACCCAGCCACCTTCACCACAGAAGAGAAGTCTCTGCAGTGTAACTCTCCTCCTGTGTGCAGGAGAAAGAGCATTCAGTTCCCTTTGGTCGTCTTCTATTATGGTCTAACAACACACCCCTGTGGTGCTCCTGTGTTCGGGATCAGGGTTGAGGAAGTGTGAGCTCCAATCGTGACAATTAAGAGTTAACTTTAGATACTCTACAGCTGGTGGGCAGTGTGGATCAATCATAAACTGTATATAGATAATGGAGGTAGTCACCGTGACGTCACCCGGTGGTTTGTGGCCCGTTGGAAGCATCGAGTTCAGCGTTACACTTAGGTGAAAAACTGCTAAATCATGACAGTAAAGGACCGTAAAATAATAAATAAGTTAATTCAGTTTCAGTAACAATGAAACACTGTAAATGTATAAGCCAAAACAGCATTTTTTACAGTTTTTTTTTTTTTAAATACATTACTCCACTGTAAAGTACACTGTAATATGTATTTAATGTAATATATATACAAGCCACCACCGTAATTTTTGCATTTATCATTTGTAAAAGATACTTTTTCTTACTGTATTTTTTTTGTCAGTTATATGGCAAAACTGCGTTTCGTTTGATGGAAAAACCTTTTATTTACACGGTAAAAAATTGAATAAATTGGCAATCTTAAACGTGAAAACCACAGTGCTAATATAATTTTACCGTAACATTAAAAAAAGTTCTACCATATTTTTTACGGTAAAGTTCTGGCAACCACAGCTGCCGTTTTTTTACCGTAAAAACAACAGGTTTTTTTTTTACAGTGTGCACCTCAACCTGACTGAGAGAAGTTGCTGCTAATTCATGCTAGCATTAACTGGAGCATTAACTGGGATGTTCATTTTGGCTAGCAAAAAACAAAACAAAATGTTTGTGACTTACCTCAGAAAACTGAGCAGCGACTCCTTGGAGTGTCTGTTAGTCCAACCAAACACTGAACAAGACATTTAATGAACAAAACGTTCAAATAAACTGTCATTAAGTGAAAATACAGTGAAAGGGTCAAAGTTATGAAACCAAACCGCTGAACGTCCTTTTTTATATCTATATAACGTTATAACTTTATTGACACGTTGCCGTGGATACGCATTGTTCTGCTTCTCTCCTGATGACGGCTCGCCTTGTTAGTGACCTGTCAATCAAAGGTAGCCCCGCCCCAAATCATACGATTCTTTATCTTCTATTTTCTTCTAAATGGGGCCATTATTAGAACTATTAACATCAAATTGTCTTGAAGAAGATTTTTTTTACTAGTGATTGAGACCATAGTGTTGTCCTAAAAAAAATTCTGAGGTAATAAATCAAGTGAGAAATTTTCAAATTTTGCATTGAAATGAACGGACAAAAATGCTTTTGCAGCCAAACTTAGCACTCCCTGCTGGAATTTTTGGTAGAATGCAGCTTAAGGCACTTCCTGGTTTGCCTCCTTGCTCAGACCAGGAGGTTGCCGCCTGGTATTGGTAAACTAGCTGTTGGTCATTAAAAAACACATCTCTGCTCTAAGTAGACAGTGGGTTCCACTGCTGTGTGGAGTGTTCGGGTGCAGCCAAGTCTCTGGTATTATCATTGCACAGCAGTCCAGGCTGTGTAAAGTGATCCACAGTCTTATCCCTTCCATTTTGTTGTCACGTGACCGGGAGTTGGCTGAGAAAGGGACTTGGAGAAGTTTGAAAGGGTTAGCTCCTTAGCTCGTAGCATTGGATCTCTGGTGGAAAAAGTGCAGTCAATGTAATCCAAGATCCTGAGCAGCTGCGATCCTGTCTACTCTAAGAATCTTGAAAGATTAGTTGAAGTGGAAACCAAGTGAGTCACTCAAATGTGACCAGGCCAGGTGGGGATTATGACATTTCTCAGGGCCAAAAAAAAAGCCACTTGCTCCGAAATTACAGTCTGCATCTACTGAAGGCAACTATTTTTCAATCTGACTTCAACCTCAAGGGTGTCCCCGTCTTCTACCTGCCATTAAAAAGCGGCCATGAAGATAAGACAATTAGCAGACTCATTTCAATTAGTGAGCTTTAATAAGCCATTTAGAGCTGTCTGTCCCTAATGATCAGTGGAGAAAAGCAAACTAAGTGGTGTAAATGCCACTATAGAGTGGCATTTAAACCCAGGTATTTCACACTCTCCCTGATAATTAATGAGAGCTGAGGTGATTATATAACATGACACTGAATTGCAATGCTGCAGTGACCCACAATTGATTGGTTAATAGGGTAAAGACTCTGAATATGGTGTTTTTCTTCCTGCCTGGGAGTCCATTTCTTAACGTTCAGGCAATGGTAATCTGGTAATCATCTCTCTCTGCTGCGACTCCTTTGCCTCCTCTGTGGAATCCAGAAATTCAACATTGACTTTAATTGAATATCGATTTGTTTGTCTCCCGTTTCTTTCTTTTACCCCACCTTCTAAAAAGTGCAATTAGATATTTGGCCTGCAAACATACATGTCTAAGAGGGCTCATCAGAGGCTGAAGGCCTCAAGGGCTGATTTCAGTGTATTGGACCGTAACACCAGACATTAAATGGGGGCAGAAGAGGGCCTTTTGATACACTGATGAATATAAAAACAAGATAAAAACACTAAATTTGAGGGAAATTATCTTGCTGCATGGACAGATAATTTAATTTGACAAGATTTCTTAAACCTTTGGTGCAAAACATGGGTCTAAAGTGACCCATGTGATCAAAGTGATTTGATCATCATACATCCTACTTTTTTGTTTTCATTTCTGAATGTTTGAATGAAAGCCCCTTTTGTATCACTACATTTCTTATGCACAACATGGGTCAAAAAATTAATTATGGGGTATTGTGTGTGTAATTTTTAGGAAAATTGAATTTAATCAATTACTAATATCGACTATTATAGTATTAGGTCATTTAATTTTAAATCAAATGTACATATATCCTTTATTTAATCAGGTAAAAATTGAGATTAAAAATCTCTATTCCAAGAGAGGATTGGATGAATGAGTAATTTTTGACCCATGTGTGTAAACTTGATGTAATAATACAAAAACTTTTTTTTTCTTCATAAAGTATGAAAGGAAAAATGGAGATAATGATTTGTTGTAATTTTTCACCCATGTTGTGCATCAAAAGGTTAAATTAAGGTTGTTAAATCTAGAAATAAGCATGTTGAACGCTTAAAATAAGAGATTAAGATGAACTATCTAACACTTCTAAATCTAAAGTTTTTTTTTATCTTGGTAAGAAAAAAATAATTTGTAGTGCACTCTGCTCGGGCCAGTTCATCGCTGCTTGCAGCTTTAATTGATCGTGTTTTAAGAGTTAATCTCTTATTTTAAGCGTTCAACATGCTTATTTCTAGATTTAATAATCTGTAGTTTAAGAAATCTTGTCAAGTGAAATTATGTGTCCATGCAGCAAGATAATTTCCCTCAGATTTACTGTTTTTATCTTGTTTTTAGACCTTTTAGACAGGGAGAATTGAGGGAATTAAATCAAATGTAAATTGTTATGACTGTATTAACTATTTTTATTAAGGCTGTCAAAATGAATGCGACAATCACGTATTAACACAAACTCGCCTTAATGCCACGTTTTGATGCATTGATACGGGTTATGATATGATAACCCATTGCCCAAAGTCCAATGGTAACTAGCAGCAATTGATAAAGAAAAAGGTATTTGAATAGCAAGTTCAGCTACAAAGCCCTGCCAGATGGTCCGTCGACAACACCAAAGTTATTTGCAGTTACTGTCGATATGAGTTACATCTAGTCTTAAATACCATTTGCTCACCAAACACATAGCTCACAATGCAGACAGGCCAATTAGCTCCAAAGCATCTAGCTTGCTGCAGGACGATGAACACTGTGGAGGATGAGGGTCCACATGAAATAACCATGACACAATCAAAGATTTATTATTTTGACCGGCAGTGGAAAATAGTGGATGTACCTCCAGTTCTATGAACAGGTGCACATTTTAAACATGTAAAAAAAATTTGATTAATTTGCGATTACCCGGAATGAGGCTTCATTGTCCCAACATTAACCTTAGGATCCTACAAAAATAGGCTAAAAACAACAACATTTGGGTACATGGGAACCTATTTCCTCTACTAGACAATCAAAGAATGTTTTTTACGGAAATACTGTGTGATTGAAATGTATTGTTCTTCATTTTGTACAAATGCCCCCAGGCTCCCCTAGAATGATTAATTACAATAAATTAAAACTTGATTTACTTAAATTCGTCTTATAAAGTTATTAAACTATTAATTTGGAACTCTGACTAATAATTAGCTTAATAATTAGTTCTTTCAATAGAAGAGGTTGGTATATCTCTCATATGTGTACAACATTAAAGGGACAGCATGTGTATTCAAAAAAGGTATTTATTCAAAGTGCACAAGATTTATGTATTTTACTTAACCCTTAATAGGGCACTCATTGAAATACTTGCAAATTCCAAATTTCAACCCTAGAGAATATTGGAGGATGTTACATACAGCCAGAATGTGTAAAAAAACCAAACATACGGACCCGGGGGAGGGGGGTCATATTTGGAGAAATTTTTTTACAAATTTATGACAAAAAAAATCTCAAATTAACGGAAAAAGTTACAAATTTATGAGAAAAAACATCTCAAATTTGGGACCAAAAAATTTCAAATCAATGGTAAAAAAAAATTGACGAGATTAAAGTGGCAAATCTACAAGAAAAAAATGTGCAGATTCATGAGATTTGAAGTGGTGAATCTGTGAGAAAAAAGTTTTTTTTCTCTCCACTTTTTTTCTCGTAAATCTGCGACTTTTTTCGCGCCGATTTGCCACTTTAATCTAGTAAATTTGCAACTTTTTTCCTGAAATATTACACAGAGAGACATGGGGACACCATTTTGATATCCACTGAAGTGACCAAATATAGTTATTCACCCGATAAAGGGTTAAAAATGTACAAAATTGTCTCCCGGGGTGGGGCGGTTAGGTTTGGTTCAGTACCATATCATTAATTACTTTGATCTCGATCTCCTTCAACTAATGCTAGTCATAATCAAGGATGAGGACTATTTCATCATACATCAGAGCTTTTTGCGTGCTGGTGGGGCTCCATGTTGTGCAGAATGTGCCCTTTTTCATTTTTTGTCCCAAACAGTCTGAGTCCACCACTGGTTCTGTACATATCTGCTTAATGTGGTGCATGACACAATAAAAGCATTGCAATATTTAGAACCAAATGCGTATTTTGCTTCTGTTTTGGTTGATGTACAAACAGCTCCACTTGGCAAACGATGATGCTTTCAGTTGATGTCGGTGGTTTTAGTCTTTTGTCAATATCCATGTCCACATTAGGCTTTTTAATTCACCACATTGCTACATGATACAAATGAAATTGAGCTGATAGCATCCAAAAACAGAACTTTATGTGATGATGGAAATAATGGCTCACCACAAGTTTTAAATGGCTTTATGTGTAATGGAGCCAATTAGAGTGCAGGTTGGGTAGCAGCTGTGCTAACAGTGCCAGAGCCAAAGAGACAGCCTAATCTGCATCAGGGCCTCATCCCATCACTTTAAATCCACTCACATTAGTCTTTCATTACTCTCTATGCCAGTAAAGGCTTTTGAGTGCTCTTTGTAGCAGTAACAACTGCATATATGGTCACATATGTATTATGGTAAGAGGTCACATATCATACTCTACAAATCGTTTCATTATTGAGCCTTTTTACCTTCTGTAACAATAAATAATGTCAGGATCTGTGCCAGGGACCTCCTGCTTCCCGTTTTGTTTGTTGTTGTCTTTTCCTGTTTGTCTGATCCTCCCCTTTCTGTTCTGTTTGTGTGAATGCATGGGCGTGGCTTTTGCTGTGTTCGATTGCACTCGGAACTCGGAAAGATCCGACCCCCGAGTTGGAAAAGTGCAATAGAACGGCCCTTGAACTTGAGATTCTGACTCGGGAATTCGGGTAGGATCCAAGCAGCCCGAGTAGGTCAGAAATACGTGGAAAACGTCAAAGCAAAATGGGGCCACACACCGTGAGAGATAAACAGTCACTTAATCTTCAACATTTAGTCTGTTATGTGTCATTTAATTTAGCATTTGTGTTACTAAAAGTGTAGGATTACGTTGTAGTGGTATTAGAGTTTGTGTGAGCGTAGTAGGGATGAAAAAGCACAGTTAAAGTGTAGAAAATATTATAGTTTTTCCCATATTAGGTAGCTGATGTACTTCCCCAGAATCATTTTTAAATGCTCGAAAGACATCCAAACAAACATTAATTTGCTGTGGCCGGCCATGTTTTCCGAGGTTGAGCAATGAAATGCATTTACCTCGGAGGTCGGAATTTCCAAATTGTATCTTTCAGAGTTCGGAGTGCAATCGAACGCAGCATTAATTCACAGGCAGCACCAGGTGAACCTGTTCCAGCAATCAACCCTCACAGTTTAAAACCCCCGGTCTTCTCTTCATTTGTAACCGGATTGTTTTGTCACCCAGATCCTTGTACCTCGGCCTCTTTAGTGTGTTAAATGTCTCCTGGTGTTTTTTAGCTTGTGTGTTGGTCCTTCCTGTGTTTTTCTGCATTTTTGAAGATCATCGTGTCTCATGCTCCATTGCCTGCCTGTCGCTTGCTACCATGTGCTTCTCCAGTTGTGAAAGTTAAACCGCAAGATCCATTCCCTCCATGTGCTGAGGCGGCGTCGCCATTACCTTATGGTGGACGCCAAACAAATTACTTTGTTTCCCTGAGCACTCACCTCACCTGCCAAGATTGGATCCTGGGAAAACACTGTGGTTGCACTGTAACCTGCCTTTTGAGTCTTGCATTTGGATGCAGACCTTATGTAGTTTATATAATATATATTTATAATATATATACAAATATACTGCTCAAAAAAATAAAGGGAACACTTAAACAACACAATGTAACTCCAAGTCAATCACACTTCTGTGAAATCAAACTGTCCACTTAAGAAGCAACACTGATTGACAATTTCACATGCTGTTGTGCAAATGGGATCGACAACAGGTGGAAATTTTCGGCAATTAGCAAGACACCCCCCAATAAAGGAGTGGTTCTGCAGGTGGTAACCACAGACCACTTCTCAGTTCCTAACCCTAAGCTTAAAAAAGGCTTCAGCAATGGTGATTGAGTGTGTTTTCAGCCATTTGTTGAACAAAGAGCGCCATCTCTTGGGCTCTCCAAAAATATAGCAAATGCTTCACGAAGCTTCATTATCCCAACACTAGTTAAAACAATTTACAATGACATCACAAGAGAGTAAAATGTCAGGCAGGAGTTTTGTGCAAAAAAGATGAATAATAGTTGCAGCCACTTCAGTAGTAAGAAAGGATTCCTGACAGTTCATTCTGGAATGTCTTCATGTATACAACCATTGACTTGATTCAGGGCCGGCTCTAGGCATAGGCGACAGAGGCGGTTGCCTAGAGCGCCATCTGCTGGAGAGGCGCTGCCAGTCACCCTCGAGGGAGAAAAAACAAACATACAATAATTTCCGATGCCCATTGTCGCCCTCGCTTCGTATTCTGTCTTGAAAATAATAAATATTAACAAAATAAAGAAACAGATAAACAATGAATTTTTGTCACTTGTGGTGCTGGGTCACATGATGTGTGGTCATTGCCTTGCCCCCCTTTAGACGGTCAGATCGCTGTCACAGAGGTCAGGTCACGTCAAGTGACAGACACGTTATGTTTTGATAAATCTCGCAAGATGAAACGGCCGTCAAAGCTCTCTGGTGCGCAGTATCGAAAAAGAAGAAAAGAGGAGGAGGAGAAGAAGTCCCAATCTTTTTTTAAATGCCTTTTTGTGTGAAGACGTTTCATTTGTATTAGCTTGCTAGCTAGGTTGAAATAAAGCAACGCTAGCTTAACACAGTTAAGCAAATTTTTCGCGGGGTTTGCTCTTTCATTGTCTCTCTTGTCTCTATATTTGTTAGCGCTCTCCAGCTGTGCTTCTTTGCGAATTTACTTATAAATTAATAATTATAGAGAGAGATAGTTCTATTATATAGCCTGAAACAGAAAGCGGAGTTGTTCAACACGAATGGATCAAAATGGGCTTGACTTTTGACTTGAATATTCACAAATTTCAACAAATTCAACAATTCCAAAGCAAAAGTGTCTGATAGATTTTCCATGTGCAGATTATTTTCAATTTCACCTAAAATAATAAAAGTTAAAATTGCCAATAAAAACAGCCCCAAGCACAAGAGTAGGGGCAGGTCCAGAGGTAAAGTTATTCACTGAGGACACATTCAAGTGTCAAAGAGCTGGATTAAATCTTTGACTGTTGCCGCAGGATATCATTTGTACCCACATGGACTACTACAATGTTAACTGAGAGTTTTTTATTTTATTTCTTGCAGATATTCTGTTGACAGTAGTATTGGGGAAACAGAGTTGTCGAGCGGAGTCTTTTTATATTCCCAATGTAGGAGTTGCCGTTGACGACCATTGTTGGATCGGCCTGAGGACTGGGACTATCTTTAGCTCTTGTTTGTCCTCCAGCCTCTTGTGTTAGGTTATTATTTTCTGTGTGGGCCACTGTACACATACAGACTTGATCTATTGTTGGTAAAAAAGTGATCTATTAGTGTAGCTTTAAACTTAATATGACTTGTAAGCTGTTATATTTTGCATGGTGAAATTTATACATTGTGCAAAGTGAGTTTGAACATATGCAAATTTAATTATGTGTGATATGAGACAAAAATAAATCAATGTATCGTGCCACAATGCTTATGCAAAGAAGGAAATATGTTCTGCACAATTTTAAAAGAGTTATTGTAATTTGCCTCGGAGTCTGCAGCTCCCTGGGGCGAAGGCTGTGTGGCTGTCACAGATTGAATCGCAATTCTTCACTGTTGCAAAAACAAACATACAAACAACAGACTGAATCGTGCATATAAAGCAAGGAGACATTTGATTTGGTTTGAAAAGTGGCCTGGTGATGTTGCACTTGTTATTTTGTCATTTGCACCGATGTTTGAAATAAATTCTAATAACATACCATACATGTTTAAAATACATCTGATTGGAGAAATTATACCATACATACCATACATAATTGTATGTTTTTATGTCGCATTTCCATTCTGTGCATTGAATAAACTGAATAAAGTTTGTGACGCTTTGAGATGTTTCAAAATATCAATGAAGGCCTATTTTTGTAGGCGGACAAATTTAATATTCACAGCAGGAAATCAGACATCATGGTGGCAATCTGGCCACTGGAGGACTATGATTATTTAATTTTGCCAATTGCAGGACACAATTAAAAAGAAAATAATAATTACGCAGAATAGCAAACATGTTCAGTTCGTATAAATGCTCCCAGCTAATAATTACTGCTCTTGGTTTTAAATGAGTTGTCTCCTTGTTAATTTCTTGCAAGGGCAAATGGGTGAGAAATTGTTTTGACAAGGCAAATAGGGGAAAAGCAATTACGATAGATAAGTTGCTGAAAGGGTACAGACGGCAGGTGGTCGTGCAAAAAGCGAGACATCCACATGGAAAGGCTGTCTTTAGAAGGCCGTCGAGAGAACAACAAGCTGGCTTTGTCGTCTGGATAATTTTAGACGGGTTTCTTGTTTGTTTCCTTTAGTAGGCAGTAGGACTTTGCGGAACATGCCAGCCAGTGTGACAGGCGCAAAATCTTTTTTTGCCTTAATCTCCAAGCTGACACCACTGATATCTGCATGAAAGAAGCTGTTATACAAGCTTTGAAAGCTTCAGCCATACAAGCTAAGAACCGTGTCATTTCCAGCAGCAAGTGTGTGTGTAAGTGTATCATGTTGACCATTTTCAGTAAACAGGAAAACAACATGAGCATTTTGTTAAATATAACCGTGGTGGGGCCTGCCAATAAGTTTTCAGTTTAGTGGGTTCAGTTCAGTTTGTATCTTTTGTGTCCTTTTTGTCATTTTGTGTATTTTTGTGGTCATTTTTTTGTCTTTTTTTGGTCATTTGGTGTCTTTTTGTGTCTTTTTTTGGTCATTTTGTGTCTTTTTTTTGGTCATTTTGTGTCATTTAGCGTCTTTTTTAGTAATTTTTTAGTCATTTTTTGTCATTTTGTGTCTTTGTGTCTTTTTTTGGTCATTTTGTGTCATTTTTAGTCATTTTGTGTCTTTTTGTGTCCTTTTTTGTCTTTGTGTCTTTTTGGTCATTTTGTGTCTTTTTTTAGTCATTTTGTGTCTTTTTGTGTCTTTTTTAGTCATTTTGTGTATTTTGTGTCCTTTTGTCATTTTGTGTATTTTTGTGGTAATTTTTTGTCTTTTTTGGTCATTTTGTCTTTTTTTAGTCATTTTGTGTCTTTTTTAGTCATTCTGTGTCTTTTTGTGTCTTTTTTTAGTTATTTTGTGTCTTTTTGTGTCTTTTTTTAGTTATTTTGTGTCTTTTTTGGTCATTTTGTGTCTTTTTTTGGTCATTTTGTGTCTGCATGAAAAAAGCTGTTATACAAGCTTTGAAAGCTTCAGCCATACAAGCTAAGAACCGTGTCATTTCCAGCAGCAAGTGTGTGTGTAAGTGTATCATGTTGACCATTTTCAGTAAACAGGAAAGCAACATGAGCATTTTGTTAAATATAACCGTGGTGGGGCCTGCCAATAAGTTTTCAGTTTAGTGGGATTTTCGAATGGTATGATTTATGTTGCAGGCGTTGCGTATGGGCTGGAACATTGTGTCTTTTTTTGGTCATTTTGGGTCTTTTTTGGGTCATTTTGTGTAATTTTTGGTCATTTTGTGTCTTTTTGTGTCCTTTTTTGTCTTTGTGTCTTTTTTTGGTCATTTTGTGTCTTTTTAGTCATTTTGTGTCTTTTTGTGTCTTTTTTGGTGATTTTGTGTCTTTTTTTATCATTTTGTGTCTTTTTTTAGTCATTTTGTGTATTTTTGTGGTCATTTTGTGTCTTTTTGTGTCCTTTTTTGTCTTTGTGTATTGTTTGGTCATTTTGTGTCATTTTTTGGTCATTTTTTGGTCATTTTGTGTCATTTTTTAGTCATTTTGTGTCTTTTTTAGTCATTTTGTGTCTTTTTTGGTCATTTTGTTTCTTTTTTGGGTCATTTTGTATCTTTTTTTGGTCATTTTGTGTCTTTTTGCCTCTTTTTTGTAATTTTTTGGTCAATTTGTGTCTTTCTTTTAAGTCATTTTGTGTCTTTTTGTGTCCTTTTTTGTCTTTGTGTCTTTTTTTGATCGTTTTGTGTAATTTTTAGTCATTTTGTGTCCTTTATTGTCTTTGTGTCTTTTTTTTGTTATTTTGTGTCTTTTTTTAGTCATTTTGTGTCTTTTTGTGTCTTTTTTTGGTCATTTTTTGTCTTTTTGTGTCCTTTTTTGTCTTTGTGTCTTTTTTTAGTCATTTTGTGTATTTTTTTGGTCATTTTGTGTCTGCATGAAAGAAGCTGTTATACAAGTTTGAAAGCTTCAGCCATACAAGCTAAGAACCGTGTCATTTCCAGCAGCAAGTGTGTGTGTAAGTGTATCATGTTGACCATTTTCAGTAAACAGAAAAGCAACATGAGCATTTTGTTAAATATAACCGTGGTGGGGCCTGCCAATAAGTTTTCAGTTGAGTGGAATTTTCAGATATATTCACAGAATAGTTGCTTTCCCAGAATAATAATGTAAATATATGTTTTAAATCCTGACCACGTTGTAATAATTTAACAAGACTAAGAGTCTAGTGTAGTATATTTTATGCCACAAATGGTATGATTTATGTTGCAGGCGTTGTGTATGGGTTGGAACATTTGAATAAATTACCTTGCACACAGAGAGAACTGAGGGCTCCATTGGACTCGGGAAACCTTTTTTCAGCAGCCTTGAAATTGACAAAGTCCTCCTCTGCTGTACCTAGGCAGTGTATTCTGATGATTGATAATAAAGAAAACTAAAAGGAACTTCGACTTGGTCTTTAATCCACTTTTTCTTACTCAGAGAGGTAGTAAATTTGTACTACATTAGCCTTGTTAGCTGCTCTGTGAGGCTCTATTTCAGCTAAATGCTAGTGTCACCATTCTTATATCCTTATATACTTGATGTCAAATACAAATTTGGAGAGATATTTTAGCGTTTAGCAAAGTGGTGGACCAAACAACCATTGCTACCCCCATTGCAATTAAAATTACCTGAGGGCTGCTGGAGACAGTATCAAAATGACCAAAGAAAAGACAAAATTACGGAAAAAAGGCAAAAAATTACCGAAAATTATTTTAAAAAGACACAAAATGACCCAACAAAGACACAAAATGACCAAAGAAATACAGAAAATTACAAAAAAAGACACAGAATTATTACAAAAAGACACAAAATTACTTAAAAGACAAAATTACCAAAAAAAGACACAAAATCACTTAAAAGACACAAAATTACCAAAAAAAAGACACAGAATTAAAAAAATTATTTAAAAAGACTCAAACTAATTTAAAAAAGACACCAAAAAAAAGTAATTAAAGGGACCTTCCACACACAACACGGTAAAGTGCCATTCATATAAAACTCACATTAAACTTTCATATCAAGGTGGGGGCCACAAAATATCGTCACAAGGGCCACAATTGGCCCGCGGGCCACGAGTTTGAGACCCCATATCTACAGTAACGCCTCGGGGTCCCCCAGCTGGACGTTGTGGCTGGGGAGAGGGACGTCTGGAATGCCCTGCTTAGCCTGCTGCCCCCGCGACCCGGCCCCGAATAAGTGGATGGATGCATAAAAACTACAGATGGAACCAACAAGTGTTTTGTACCATGTTTTGTCAATGCTAAGTGCTTTGCCCAATGTCATAGCATCTTGCTTCATATTTCACTTCATTATTTCTTCTTCATGATCTTTTCCTGACTGAAACCCCTGAATGATAAAGGTAAAGTACTCTACTTCCACTCCCCCTCCAACAATCTGTTCTCCAGAATGGTACACACAGTACAGTCCTCAACGTTCATTCATACATTCATTCAACAAACTTCCACCCTGCCAGACGCCCGATTGTAAAGTATTCATCTGAACATGGAACATCACAGGCTGTTGAAACGGGTAAAAAAAGAAATGTAACGTTGCATAAATATGCCACTACATCCCTCCATGGCCCTGTTGGCAGGCTCAGCGGTAGACTGGGCTCCGGTTTCAGCCAATTAACACCAACAGACAAAGTCCCGAGCAGTGAAGAGTTTCATGTTGTGATCGAGACCATGAATTGTTAAACAGCCCCAGTGCTTTGCACAATCCGAGAGAGCTGACAAATGCAACTGCTGCATCTGCCAGACGTGCACTAATTTGACTGTCCACAATCAGGGGAGCTCATATTATTGCTGTATCGATTTGGGCGAGGAGAGAAATGAGCACTCATGCCTGGCTCAGTGAGGCTCCGTCGGCTGCTCTAATGGGGAAGAGTCATGGTTGCAGAGAAAAGTGAGGAGGACACTGATGAGAGTCATTTGGATGTGATTGCACATAATAGCAACTAAGTACTGTATAAAAAGCTGCGATGAGATGCTTGTCAGCAAATATGCTACCTTTTAAATATGCAATATGGTTTAACCCATTTAGGCCTAAAACGGCTGGAAAAAATGCCTGTAAAACCTCTGGGCGATTATAAAATAACCCCTAAAAGCTGAAGTCTTCAACAGGAGTCTTCAGAACAGAAGTCTAGTCGTCTTCCGCCATGATTTCAGTTTTGGAAAAAGTCCCATGTTGCATTGTGACACTCCCACATGTATTCTCATTTAGTGTCTTTTATTTTGGTATTTTATGTCTTTTTTTTTTGTCATTTTGTGTCTTTTTTAGTCATTTAGTGTCTATTTTTAGTCATTTTGTGCCATTTTTTGTCATTTTGTGTCTTTTTTAGTCATTTTGTGTCTTTTTTTTGGTCATTTTGTGTCTTTTTTAGTCATTTTGTGTCTTTTTTTTGTTAATTTGTGTCCTTTTTTGGTCATTTTGTCTTTTTTTAGTCAATTTGTGTCATTTTGTGTCTTTTTTTTGTTAATTTGTGTCCTTTTTTGGTCATTTTGTGTATTTTTTTTGGTCCGTCGGCTGCTCTAATGGAGAAGAGTCATGGTTGCAGAGAAAAGTGAGGAGGACACTGATGAGACTCATTTGGATGTGATTGCCAGAATAGCAACTAAGTACTGTATAAAAAAGCTGTGATGAGATGCTTGTTGATGCTTGATGCTACCTTTTAAATATGCAATATGGTTTAACCTATTTAGGCCTAAAACGGCTGGAAAAAATGCCTGTAAAACCTCTGGACGATTTTAAAATAAGCCCCTAAAACCTGAAGTTTTTCTGTAAATTCAAGTGTCAACGCCTATTAAATAATCGATTTTTCAGCCTCTGTAGCAGATAGAAAAGAAATTTAGAAAAAAAAGTATTTGAGAGCTTATAGCTGTTATATCTGAGCTCCCTCCGCTATAGTCGTCTTCCGCCATGATTTCAGTTCTGGAAAAGTCCCATGATGCATTGCGACACTCCCACATGTATTCTCATTTTGTGTCTTTTTTTGGTCATTTTGTCTTTTTCTGATCATTTTGTGTCTTTTTAAAGTAATTAAGTTTTTTTCTGTCATTTTGTGTCTTTTTTTAGTCATTTTGTGTCTTTTGATGTCTTTTTTTGTAATTTTGTGTCTTTTTTTAGTCTTTTTGTGAATTTTTTTTTGGTCATTGTCTTTTTCTTTGGTCATTTTGTGTCTTTTTTAGTCATTTTGTGTCTTTTAGTGTCCTTTTCTGTCATTTTGTGTCTTTTTTTGGTCATTTTGTGTCTTTTTGCGTCTTTTTTTAGTCATTTTGTGTCTTTTTTAGTCATTTTGTGTCTTTTTTTAGTCATTTTTTGTCATTTTGTGTCTTTTTTTGTCATTTTGTGTCTTTTTGTGTCCTTTTCTGTCATTTTGTGTATTTTTTTTGGTCATTTTGTGTCTTTTTGCATCTTTTTTTAGTCGTTTTGTGTCTTTATTTGGTCATTTTGTGTCTTTTTGTAGTCATTTTGTGTCTTTGTAAAGTAATTTCGTTTTTTTCTGTCATTTTGTGTCTTTTTTTAGTAATTTTGTGTCTTTTTTGGTCACTTTGATACTGCCTCCAGCAGCCCCCAGGTAATTAGAGTTTGAGACCCCTGGTTAAAGACAATGAATGGATGAAGATAAGCCAATGCCAATACTGCGTTAACAGCTTGTCCCATTCCCCCGAACTGGCCAAAGATTTACTGCTGCATTAACGGACTGTGAAAACATTTTACATGTATTTCCTTGTGTTTTTTGTGTTGATTATGTAAACCTATGCTGTTTACTGTTTCCTATCAGAAAACACATTTCCCTTTTGTGTGGTGATATTTACTCTCATCCCAAAGTACCTTTTCATCTTCAAGAACCTTTCTTTGAGATATTTTAATTAAGATCAGGTATTTGATCATTGCCAAACCTCTCACTGCTGAAATGTTCATGAAAGGACAAGCAGGAGCAGTTAAGTGTTTGTCTGAAAACATAAGACAATACAGAAGCATCTTTACACATTTATTAGACTAAAGCTCAGACTACAAGGTTAAATCATTTATATAAAACAAATTCTACATGCATGTATCATTCCGCACACAAATCTTCTCAATCAACTAATAAGGGCAACATCATCACTTTTGTACAGTAATTATTTATAATAGCATATACAGAACATTTGGCCTTGAAACACCTTTATCGTGTTGCCATCAAATCAAACTGTCCAGAAATAAAGATTCTAAAATCATGAGCCATGGACCATCGTTATTTGATCAAGAGCCAGACTGTAAGATGAGTTGCATTGTCTATTAGATTTTAAAAGTGGAACCTGAGCAGTTTGCTGGTGGCTTGGCAACAAATATTTTTTTTTAAATCTTTTGTCCTTGTCTCTTTTCAATGTCAGTGCCAAAATAACCACAGCTTCCCAACAGACAAATTCTTATTTTAATGCTTAAAAAGCCATTTCAACATACAATATCAAGAATTGATACAAGACATTACTGAACTCTGTATTTTCTTTACACCTATGACACCTCAGATTCAGACATAATGATTACTAGTGTTGGGACAACGAAGCTTCATGAAGCATTTTCTTTATTTACGGAGCCCAAGAGATGGCGCTCTTTGTTCAACAAAGGGCTGAAAACACACTCAATCACCATTGATGAAGCCTTTTTTTTTTTTTAAGCCAAGACCGCCATCTAGTGGAGTCAAAAAACAAAGGAAATGATTCACGAAGCTTCGTTGTCCCAACACTGATATAATGTAAACATAGACAAAAAAGGGAGGTAAGGTGCACAGTCTTCAATTTGCTAAAAGCAGATATGATGTTATAGCGGCTTGGTACACATTTTACGACGAGACGAAGAACATCTCAATTGGCATCCAGCCGTTTATTCTGGCACAGGAATCAATTGTACAGTCAGTCAGTTTAACTCTCCCACACACACATACACGTCTGAAAAATACAAAATGAAAAGATAGTGCAGGTTAGCCGACTTGTAGCACTAGCCATTTTGTAAACAAAAATAAAAGGAAAACACTGTAAACTTTCTACGAAAAAGGACGGGCTCAACTGTCAGGGGAACCTAGTCTCACAGAAATCCGTGAAATAGCCACGGATTTCGCTTAACTCAAAATCCGTGGAATAGCCAGTCATATCCCGTGGCTATTCCATGGATATTTTTTCCTATTGGTTTGTTCCAAGTCACGTGACTTTCAAGGTTCAGGTGGTCAGAACAAAAAACATGGCGGACAGTTCTCTCATTTTTAGTGAAAAAAATCTATATTTTGACTTAGTTTCTGCATAAAAATGGATTTTGATCACATTTCTAGCGAGAAATATATGTTTTATTTTCTAAATATTCACTCAGTGAATGTACATAATCACTTTGTATGTTGGAATAGCCACGGGATATGACAATGTCATATCCCGTGGCTATTCCAACATACAAAGTGACATATCCATGTCATTAACTTGCATTGTAGCGAAATCCGTGTCAGTTTCACGGAAATTTGAGCGATTCCGTGGCTATTCCACGGATTTTGAGTTAAGCGAAATCCGTGGCTATTTCACGGATTTCTGTGAGACCATGTTGGTCAGGGAGCTATATGTTCAAACAAGCACAACTTAAACCACCCATTTGCAGTGAAATTAAAGTAATTAATATAAAAAATGACGGAGCTTATAGCCCGTGAACTGACCAGGGAGCCACGAAGGTCCGACTGTAGCTGCCCCCCGGGGTGCACGACTCTAAACCACAGGGGTGCTGCGTTCAATTACTATGGTTGTTGAGAGATGCTTTTTTATATATGGCAAGTGGAATCAAATTTCTTATGAACTCATTAACTCCGTTACACTATTCAGTGTTTATAAATATAGTGCATGTTGAAGGACAAATATTGCACATTGCCAGGTATTGTACATTAAAAAATAAATATTGCACAGTAAGACTATACTAATATCAGGTATCAAAGCATTACAAGAGACGTGTGGCAACTCCTCCACTCCTGCTGTGTCTCAATTCGCCTCCTTCTGTTCAGTCTACTGGCCATTTGTCACCTTTAACCCCTGCCGTCTTTGCTGTGCAGTGGCTGCTCCTCCTGATGTTTATGACAGTTGGCAAACAGCTGTTAAGTGCATTATTTCCACTTTTTTCACAGTGAAGATCCAAATGGTTTTATCTGCAGCTGCTGAATTCAGCAGTCCAGCTCTCTCTCCGGGGGAGCTCCCTTCTCCCCAGCCGGCACCGTGGTAGTGTTTGGACTTCTTTGTATTTTGTTGTCCATACACAACACACACACACACACACACACAGAGAGAGAGAGAGAGAGATAGATGATTGATGATTCAATAAAGCACAAAGACACGAGTAAAACAGAAATAAAAAGAGAATGCATCAAATTCAGAATGAGTCTCCATATTATCACCAAACAAAGGTTTCCATGTTTGAGCATTCAACATGTAATTGTGTTCAATTACTATTGTTTGACTTGGGATTTTTTTTTTGTTGTGACTTTGGAACAATAGTTTTTCAGGCTGCTTTGTTAATGAGGGGAGATATGTGGAGATATGAGGTGCCAAACCAGAGAGGGCTTTAAAAGTGAAAAGTATTTTTAAAAATGGATTATGAAAGACGTGGGTAGCCAATGTATTAAATATCAAAAAGGTGTGGTACGTCTAATTCTTTTAAAGGCTGAGATAACAGTAACTATGCCTAAGCACTGCATTGTGAGGCGATATATTAATCTACAGCACACTCAAAAGCCTAACCTTTAATTCAGTATACATATCAATCAATCAATCAATCAATCAATCAATCAATCAATCAATCAATCAATCAATCAATCAATCAAGCAAGCAAGCAAGCAAGCAATCAATCAATCAATCAATCAGCCTTATATGATTATATGAGCTTCCCAACAGACAAATTCTTATTTTAATGCTTACGTAAAAAGCCATTTCAACATACAATATCAGTATAAGTCAGAGGAAAGCAGGGTTGGCAACAGGAAATCAGTCAGGGGCGGGGCTAGCTTTGATTGACAGGTCACTAACAAGGCGAGCTGTCATCAGGAGAGAAGCAGAACAATGCGTATCCACGGCAACGTGTCAATAAAGTTACATATAACATTATATAGATATAAAAAAGGACGTTTAGCGGTTTGGTCTCATAACTTTGAGCCTTTCACTGTATTTTCACTTAATGAAAGTTGATTTGAATGTTTTGTTCATTAAATGTCTTGTTCAGCGTTTGGTTGGACTAACAGACACTCCAAGGAGTCGCTGCTCAGTTTTCTGAGGTCAGAAACGAACATTTTGTTTTTGTTTTTTGCTAGCCAAAACTAACATCCCAGTTAATGCTAATTAGCAGCTGTGGTTGCCAGAACTTTACCGTAATAAATACGGTAGAACTTTTTTTGATATTACGGTAAAAACATATTGGCACTGTTGATTTCACATTTTATTCAATTTTGTACTGTATAAAAAGGTTTCCATCAAAGGAAACGCTGTTTTGCCATATAATTGACAAGAAAATACTTTATAAATGAAAACGCATAAATTAAAGATTTTACCATTAAATATTACAGTATATTTTTGTTAGAGATATGGTGTTTAGTATATTTAACAGTGAGAAAAAGTATTTTTTACAAAAGATAAATGCAAGTTAATGCTCCAGTTATTATTCACCGCTTTATGCTGATGACACCCGAATCTACGCATCAATTACGGCAAATTGAAATTGCCCATAGAAGGGCCAGCAGACCAAAAAGGAGGGGTAAAAAAACAATGCAGGGGCTTCAGCTTTCCACATGCACAGGTCTGGTTGGCTGAATGACTGAAAAACATAAGTATAGGCCAGAAAAAGCACATTTTTCCCAATAGGGGACCTTAAAAGTTACTTGTGCACACTCCTGTGTGACCCTGCTGAGACCTCCTCCTAAAGTACTACTAACTTACATTACAACATGTTCAAACAGCTGTATTTTGTCTGATATGTCAGATATGTTGGGACTGATCATTTTACCATTACAATCCATAGAGTGCAGCAGTAACTCATCTGCTCTAAATGCTCTTCTCTTCTCCACCAACACCGAGTATCATACTGCACTCCACCTGGCTGCTTGCCCAGTAATGAAAATCCAATACAGCCAGTCAATACAGTGATAATGGTACTCTCTTGCTCTCTAATCCTGTAAGAAGTGTACAGTATACAGAGGGTGCAGATTTGCTTTTAAACAATTAGAAAGAGATGTGTTTGTGGAGGGGGAGGTATCCTTGCATATATTGTTTTGTGTGAAATCCCTTTAGGGAATTATAATTGTAAGAGCTTTAGAAGCTGCACAATAGTCATGTTTCATCCAGAGAGATCAGCTCAGTTACTTCCATCCTAGCTTTGTTAGACAAAACCTCCTTTAAACAGATGACATGCTCACTCCATTGACTTCACTATTAGTGTTTTATCAGTCATTTTGTGTCTGTTTTTGGTCATTTTGTGTCTTTTTTTAGTAATTTTGTGTCTTTTTTTTGTGGTAATTTTGTGTCTTTTTAAGTAATTTAGGTTTTCTCTGTCATTTTGTGTCTTTTTTTTAGTAATTTTGTGTCTTTTTTAAATAATTTTGTGTCTTTTTTAAAATAATTTTGTGTCTTTTTAAGTAATTTTGTGTCTTTTTAAATAATTTTGTGTCTTTTTTTGGTCATTTTGTGTCTTTTTTTCTGTCATTTTGTGTCTTTTTTTTGTAATTTTGTGTCTTTTTTGGTCATTTTGTGTCTTTTTTAGTAAATTTGTGTCTTTTTTAATAATTCTGTCTTTTTTTTGGTAATTTTGTGTCCTTTTTTGGTAATTTTGTGTCTTTTTTGGTAATTTTGTGTCTTTTTAAGTCATTTAGTTGTTTCTGTCATTTTGTGTCTTTCTTTTTAGTAATTTTGTGTCTTTTTTGGTCATTTTGTGTCTTTTTTAAGAAATTTCGTTTTTTTCTGTCATTTTGTGTCTTTTTTTTAAAGTAATTTTGTGTCTTTTTTAGTCATTTTGTGTCTTTTTTAATAATTTAGTGTCTTTTTTAATAATTCTGTGTCTTTTTTAAATAATTTTGTGTCTTTTTTAGTAATTTTGTGTCTTTTTTTGGTAATTTTGTGTCTTTTTTTGGTAATTTTGTGTATTTTGCACAGAGGGTGCAGATTTGCTTTTCAACAATTAGAAAGAGACGTGTTTGTGGAGGGGGAGGTATCCTTGCATATATTGTTTTGTGTGAAATCCCTTTAGGGAATTATAATTGTAAGAGCTTTAGAAGCTGCACAATAGTCATGTTTCATCCAGAGAGATCAGCTCAGTTACTTCCATCCTAGCTTTGTTAGACAAAACCTCTTTTAAACAGATGACATGCTCACTCCATTGACTTCACATCCCAAACAGACTAAGGAGCATCAATCTCCCAACATGCATTGATGATCTTTTAATTTGCACCAGCCTTTACTGCCCATTCCTCCTCGGAAACCCAGAGAAATTTATCGCTGGACTTGTGCCATGTGAATTCATTATCATGTCAAAGCCAGTCGTTGCTGTGTTAACTTCACTATTTTTGAGCTGCCGAACTGTCAAGTTGAGCCCTCATTTTGTAGCACTAGAAAAAGAAGGCTTGCATAGTAAGAGTAAAGCCACATGAGATCTGTGTTGCTTAGCATTATGCCAAAACACTGCCAAAACATTTCAACATCTTTTGTGTCGCCCTATAAAAAGTAGAAAAGGAATCTTTTCTCTTTCAGAATTATCTGGTAGCAAAGGAGTCTGGAGGATAGCTGCGGCTTATTGTAACATAGCATGAAAGAGTAATCCTGTTTTCCTTTGATTCCACTCTGTTTTGAAGGGGAGTGGGCAGTCTTTTGTTTCATGTCTGTATAAAGTCAAGACAAGGAGAGGAGACATGTACATATAAGGGAAGGGATGTCCAAAACTTGTCTCGTGGACAGCGAATTGACCAGTTTAACGAAATATTTCTGTGTCATCCGCATTGATTTAGAGGACAAAAACAACAGTGTGGCAGGCAGAGTTGCTGCTGAATGATCGAGGACACGTTTGGAGGTGGAGACAATGTTTCCTTTTATAAAATGTGTCGAAACAGTATTGGCACGAGAAACAGGGACCGAAGCACATGATCACACTGCCACATCTGATGAGTCAGGAGCGTGGAAATTGTGGCAATGGATGCCATTGGACTCATCCTTGAAAGCTTTTTTATAGCATTGCTGGTGTGTATTTTTAGTTTCAGTTTGGTGGAGGATAAAGAACAGCCAGAACCAGATATGTCTCCTTGGGGTTATACTGAACACAGCTACAGTGATGGGGAGAAACAGTATAATGCATGGGTCTCACACTCGCGGCCCGCGGGCCAATTTCGGCCCTCGTGACGATATTTTGTGGCCCCCACCTTGATATGAAAGTTTAATGTGAGTTTTATATGAATGGCTCTTTACCGTGTTGTGTGTTGAAGGTCCCTTTAATTACTTTTTTTGGTCATTTTGTGTATATTTTTGGTCATTTTGTGTATTTTTTTGGTCATTTTGTGTCATTTTTTGTCTTTTTTTGGTCATTCTGTTTCTTTATTAAGTAATTTAGTTTTATTTTCTGTCACTTTGTATCTTTTTTGGTCATTTTGTGTTTTTTTTTGGTCATTTTGTGTCTTTTTGTGTCATTTTGCGGCTTTTTTTGGTCATTCTGTTTCTTTTTTAAGTAATTTAGTTTTATTTTCTGTCACTTTGTATCTTTTTTGTGTCATTTTGTGTCTTTTTTTGGTCATTTTGTGTATTTTTTTTGTCATTTTGTGTCATTTTTGTGTCATTTTGTGTCGTTTATTTTTTTCAAGTAATTTAGTTTTATTTTCTGTCACTTTGTATCTTTTTTGGTCATTTTTTGTCTCTTATTTATAATTTTGTGTCTATTTTGGTAATTCTGTTTATTTTGTGGTCATTTTGTGTCTTTTTTTGTCATTTTGTGTCTTTTTAAGTAATTTAGTGTTTTTTCAGTCATTTTGTGTCTTTCTTTTAATAATTTTGTGTCTTTTATGGTCATTTTGTTTCTTTTTTATCCTCTGTGATGGCCCTTGGGCTGCTGTTGTTGCTTGCCCTGCCTGTGTTTATCTCTTGCAGATGCTGCTGGCCAGCTCCTCCCACCTCGTTGGGGGGATTTACTTCACCTGCTGCTCACCTATATAGGCTTGGTGGTTCCAAGATGGCAGCCTCTCTCTCTCCCTCTAGGGTGGCTTGTGCTCCCATGGCTTTGTTTGGTTTTGGTTATATTTGCTTGGTTCTTTTGGTTCCTTTAGGATTTTCATCACTGTTGTACACTTAAAGTTGGTTGTTTTTCCTTAACTTTAATAAATGTGAATTACTTTACCTGGCAGCTGCGTGGTCCTCCCTTTTTTGGTTGTGCCCTCTAATGTGCTGGGCATAACACCTCCTATAGGACCAGCAGGGAAACTGGCACCTCCTGAATTCTTGGTGGCTTAGACTACTTATAGACTTATTAAGTTGCAACCACTGTAGCAGGTGAGCTGAGCTTAATGTCATTCACCTGTACTTTTCTGCTATGATGTGACAAAATGTCTACTATGAAAAAGGTAAACTGTGGGCACAGTGTTTGCATGGAGCTCAGTGACCTCAACAATCTCATCATTCAGTATGCCCCAGTATACTCGTATTTCAGCTGTCAAAAAACAGTTAATGCTAACATGAATTAGCAGCAGCTTCTCTCAGTCAGGTTGAGGTGTAGAGAGGCTGTAGTCAGTGATCAGATCCCTCTCCTCCTCCACAGTCCAAATATGGTCATGCTTCCTGTATCGGAAACAAGATGGCGACGAGTGTAACGCTGAATTTGATGCTTCCAACGGGCCACAAACCAACGGGTGACGTCACGGTGACTACGTCCATTATTTATATACAGTCTATGATAAAAACCTGAATCAGGCAGAATAATTGATGGCCTGTGACAGTGCTTGTCTTTTACATATGAAATGTTAATCAAACACATTCAGAGTCATCAGTGGAGGTCTAATCAAGGTATTAACTGAAAACACGTTTGTGGGAGCACCATATGGAGCTTGAATGGGAGAGATGCACTTTAGCATGGACATTATGACGATGCTGGCGTCTGCTTATATAAAAACCTTTTTGTAACCCTTTTGTATTGGTGGCCTTCAGTCATTCTGAAGCCTGCTTTATTTTAAATACTAGAATTCCACCTTTTGTATATGTTTCAATAGTGTCGTGACATTAACCCAGGAGCCTTGCAGACCTTCTAAAGATTGCAGACTCAGGCCTGAAAGTAGTGTTGGGACAACAAAGCTTCATGAAGCATTTTCTTTATTTTTTGACCCCACTAGATGGTGGTCTTGGTTTTAAAAAAAAAGGCTTCATCAATGGTGATTGAGTGTGTTTTCAGCCCTTTGTTGAACAAAGAGCGCCATCTCTTGGGCTCCGTAAATAAAGAAAATGCTTCATGAGGCTTCATTGTCCCAACACTACCTGAAAGGTACAGTCAATATGGATTCTTTATGTCGAAGTTAACCATTTTTGATCATGTATAAAATACCCAGAGGTTCCTTTCTAGTTAAGATGGTTCATGCTTCACAAAGTGTACAATTGTATTCCTGACAGCTGAACATTTGTGAAGCAGGTAAAAAGATTCACTTATTTATCCCACAAGGGGAAATTCAACATCTGCATTTAAACTTTCCTTTTTACACAGCAGTGAACAAAATACATAAGGCACAGGAAAAAATTATGTTAGTTATTTTCATGTCATTGAGGGAACCGACATTGAAGTGTCTCCCAGGACAAACCATATGACACTTATAGTGATAATAGTGATATTTCGGTGTGACCCAGTAAAAAGACATGGTGCTGTTTTGGCACGGTAACATGAGCAGTCTGTCCAAAACCGCAATTTCACAGTGTGTGTTTGTTACTGATAAAAAAGTATATTGTACTTCACCAAGAGCTGTGTTATTTTCGCAACAAAAAAAATGTAGAAATGACTTTGGACGAAGGGCTTGCTAGCGTTAGCACAACGTTAGCATGCTAGCTAGCAACTCCGAACCATAGCATCATCTTAAAAGACGAAAATGCAGGCACTCTGGTGGATTAACAAAAGTTAAAAACCCTTTATTTTACATGGGTTGTAAATAAAGGGGTTTTAACTTTTGTTTATCCACCAGAGTGCCTGCATTTTCTTCTTTTGAGTTCATTGTTTACCCATTGCAAGAGCACCGGTGTATTTAGGGACACCAGCAGCGCTCCTGTTATTCTGTTTTTTTATAGCATCATCTTATCACGTTTTATATCTGTGGTTACAAAGAGCATTACTCGTCTCACTCAGCCAAAACATCAAGCCAAACTTACCGTTTACTACCTTTAGTCACTTTTTATGTTACAGTGAGACCAGCATGCATGCTAACCGCTAGCTCATTTAGCAATTAAGCAGGTGTTCGGGTGGTTAGTAACAGCGTGACGAGTAAAGATACCGTGGGTCACCACTGCAAAACGGCCGGGTGGTATTAATATTAAAATACAATATCATCAGATACTTCATGTACTTAGTGAACAGTGTAACCGTTAAAAGTTGAGATGTAGCACTAGGGGCGACATTAACACTTGAGGTGTGAAATACAGGATCAGACTTTAGAGTAAGAAGTTCGAAGTTAATATTTAAACATTTACACTCACAGGTTTGATTTAGTGACACTTCCTTTTTACACTCGGTTTTGACAACTATTAACTATTAACTATATAATTATTTATGGACTGAGAGTTAATTATAATGGATTAACTCCAAAGTATAATTAACTCTACGAGTGTATGTCTAATTTAACACCAAGAATTCAACTCTTCTCAATTTGCTTTGTACACAGTAAAATCAGCATATCCAAATTACAACTGTAAGAGTTGATCTTAACACTTTTTTCGAGTGTTGGTACCTTTATACTAAGTTAGTGTAAGTTTGACTCTTTTTGGTGTTAAATTTTTACTCCAAAAAGAGTCAAATTTACACTAACTTAGTTACCAACACTCGAAAAAGTATAGACACTTTAAAAGTGTTAAGATCATCTCTTATAGTGGTAATTTGGGTATGCTGATTTTACTGTGTACACATTTTAAAAGACATATTATTATTATTATTATTAGTTAATATTTAAACATTTACACTTACAGGTTTGATTTAGTGACACTTCCTTTACTGACACTTCCTTTTTACACTTGGTTTGGACAACAACTATTTATGGACTGAGAGTTAATTATAATGGATTAACTCTATCCAGAGTATAATTAACTCTACTAGTGTATGTCTAGTTTAACACCAAGAATTCAACTCTTCTCAATTTGCTGTGCAGGAACAGTGGGCAGCACATTCTCTAACCCTTAGACCACGGTCTGCCTGATTGCATTTCTTTTTATCTCTTCTTCTCTTCTTGCTAGATGTGCAAGAATGTAGCATTTTGCCAGTAAGTTATGCGATCATGGCCATTTAGAGAACACAAAGGCAGACCAGCCATCACCTTAATACTTTTGGGAGAACAGCATAAACAGACATCAATGAATTCAGCTGGGGAAAATTGCTGCAGGAAATTGTTTTACTCAGTCTGTTGATATCAGAAATTGAGTGTAGTTCCAAATGACAACAATAAAAAAAACGACATCTGGACAAAAACAAAATGTACATTATTCTTCAGGCTGGAATGCAGAAGGGTTTATAGGTAAACTGCAAATCCTTTTCTTTCTCTCACTAATCCACCAAGAGCGATTTGGGACTACTTCCTTCCTTTAACTCGAGCCCTGAATGTTAACGCTACCTTTCTTTCTCTCTCAGCCTCTCTGTCACTGTAATTTCCCAAACATAATCATCATGTATTCTCCGTGCTCCTAATGAGTGACGATGAAAGTGTAATCATAGGCCACAGAGCCGGAGCGGGCGGGGCAACCAAAAGGATTAATGCATACCAATTACACTGCCATGCAGGGCAACAGTCCACCCCCGTGTTAATTGATCATGTTACATAACAGGAAAAGGGTCATGTAATGAGATTAGCATGGCGAGTGCAGGTCTGTGTTTTAATGCCTACTAAATGCCTCAACATGATGTGTAGCTTAGCAGTGTTGTTCATTTTAGTTTTGCTAAAGAGAGTGTTGTCTGAGTTTTTTGGAATAGAGAATGGGAGTTTTTTTTTAACCCATAAGAACCCAGACCCAGTAATCCTTAGCCCTTTGATGCACAACATGGGTCTAAAGTGACCCGATTTTTACGTTCTATATCTTTGCAATAAATTATTTTCATCATTCAGTATTCCAGGTTTTTCCTCAAATAGTTTGTTTTTGATCATCATACATCCTAATTTTATGTTTTCATTTATTCATTTAATGAAATCACTTTTGTGTCACTACTCTCCTAATGCACAACATGGGTCAAAAATGACCCATATCCATTTTTTAGCTAAGTAGCTTGCTAAGCTAACTACTAAGCTAACTTCTTGGCTAAGTATTTAGCTAAGTAGCCTGCTAAGCTAACGACATAGCTAACTTCTTGGCTAAGTAGCTTGCTAAGCTAACTACTTAGCTAACTTCTTGGCTAAGTATTTTGCTAAGTAGCCTGCTAAGCTAACTACATAGCTAACTTCTTGGCTAATTAGCTTGCTAAGCTAACTACATAGCTAACTTCTTGGCTAAGTAGTTAGCTATGTAATAATAAAAAAAAAAATCTCCTTAAAGTATGAGAGGCAAAATGGAAATAATTATCTGTTATTATCAAAAACAAGATAGAATTTCCGTTATTTTTTGACCCCACTAGATGGTGGTCTTGGCTTTAAAAAAAAAAGGCTTCATCAATGGTGATTGAGTGTGTTTTCAGCCCTTTGTTGAACAAAGAGCGCCATTTCTTGGGCTCCGTTAATAAAGAAAATGCTTCATGAGGCTTCATTATCCCAACACTAATGAAAACACACTTAACACATTTCAGCCGGGAAAGCATTACAGCATTTTTACCATTAAAACCGGGGGCGATCTTGCGTTATTCTACCATTAAAGCGGATATGTCGTTTTGTAGTATTTGTAGTTTTTTCCAGCAATTTTCGGTCTCTTGGCCAAAGAAATGCATCAGAGTACACGTGGGAGTGTCTCAATGCATCATGGGACTTTTCCAAAACTGAAATCATGGTGAAGACGACTATAGCGGAGGGAGCTCAGATATAACAGCTATTAGCTCTCAAATACTTTTTGAATTTCATTTCTATCTGCTACAGAGGCTGAAAAATCTATTATTTAGTAGGAAGCGTTGACACTTCTGTTGAATTTCTAGAAAAACTTCTGGTTTAAGGGGGTTATTTTAAAAACGCCCAGAGGTTTTACAGGCATTTTTTCCAGCCGTTTTAGGCCTAAATGGGTTAATCACCATTGCTGAAGCCTTTTTTTAAGTCAAGACCGCCATCTAGTGGGGTCAAAAATACAGCAAATGCTTCACAAAGCTTTGTTTTCCCAACACTAGTGAACATGTTAAAAACACATGATAAAAAAAGAGAAACAGAAGATTCACCCCCCTCGCTACTACCGCTGTTATTTTAAGCACAATCCATTATTCCTCCCACTTAAGCTCATAATTGGACATAGGTACTGTACTAACTGCCATGCTGTCAGGCTTTAATATTCTTCCCCTGTCTGGATTCAGATGTACCAGCAGAAAGATTTGTGTCTGTGTTTCCATTAATCATGGCAAAGCACCAAGGAAAATTCTGGACACCTCTGAGAGCAAAGTTTGCATAATGAGAGTTGCTTTACCTAAATAGGCTTCTTCTAGACAGAAGTGCAGAGAAAGTCTTTCTGAGTGGATTTGATTTATGTGCATGACACAGTGGCCAGATTGTCTTGGGATTGAAAGTAATGCATTGCAAGGTTGTATTATTGCTTGTAATGTAGTGTTTGTGCGACATTGCAACTGCCATTCGTGTTTATTAACTCTGTGGAGTCTTGGGCGAGTCTTATTTTGTCCATTTTTGAATCCTTTTCATGTCTTCTCGTGTCTTTGTAAGTCATTTTGTGTCTTTTTTGGTCATTTGTGTCTTTTTTGGTCACTTTCTGTCTGTTGTTGTGTCTTTTTTTTTGCTATTTTGTGTCTTTTTTGTCATTTTGTGTCTTTTTTGGGCATTTTGTGTCTTTTTAGTCATTCTGTTCTTTTTTTAGTCATTTTGTGCCTTTTTTTGTCATTTCGTGTCATTTGTGGGGTTTTTTTTGTCAGTCTGTCTTCTCATTTTGTATCTTTTTTTTAGTCATTTTGTGTCTTTTTTTGGTCATTTTGTGTCTTTTTTTTAGTCATTTTGTGTCTTTTTTTGGTCATTTTGTGTCTGTTTCAGTCATTTTGTGTCTGTTTTAGTCATTTTGCGTCTTTTTGTGTCATTTTTGGTAATTTTGTTTCTTTTTTGGTCATTTTGTGTCTTTTTTAGTCATTTTGTGTCATTTTGTGTTTATTTTAGTCCTTTAGTCCAACATAAAATGTGATTTTGAATCTTTTTTTTTACTTTCAAAACACTATCATGCTCAATAAAGAATTTAAAATGTTTCAAATGTGAACAAAGGTGTCAAATCTAACATATAAGAGGGTTCCATCCAGTTTTAGTTTTTGTCTCCAGTTTTACTTGGTATATCATCATCAAACTGAAACTGGCCTCATGGAGTTTACAGCCAGAACTTTAGAGGTAAATTTACAGTAGGGCTCCACGCTGCTTTGTTTTCTAGTCTGGATGGAGTCAACAAGTCTGGATTATGTGGAGCTTTTGGACACTCCAGAGGGTTAATGGTGTTGTGTTCTCAAATAGTCAAAGTGACATCGTTTCTGTAGAATACTTCTTGGCCACATTTTCCCTGCATGGCAGGACTTAAGCACCATCAACTCCTCTCCACAGTGGATGACCTTTACTCATATCCAACCTGCTCTGAATTAGCACTAAGTGGTCCAATCAGCACTCGGCTGTCAGTTAATTGGATGCATTTCCAAACTGATCTTCAGTTGGAAACTATTTAGTGGTCTTTTAAAGCCAATTTGCTGCTCAAAGTGGAACCCAGTAGAACTGCAGACAAGTGTTTCAACTGCAAAGGAACACATGTTGTTTTAGGCACAGTGTGTGTGTGTGTGTGGGAGAGAGAGTGTGTGTTGAATTTCAATGCCCCAATAACAAGGCCAGGCAGAGTATCTCTTTCACATAAAATGGGGAAAAGATCCTCAAACCATTCAATGAGATATAGGAAATGAAAATGTAATGTACATTTAGAAGCAGCTAGTATTTAGTTATTGGCAAAGGGGGATTTTCAGCAAGGTTGCTCCTGGGATGGATATGCCAATCATTCAGTCGATTCACCACTTCGGTCCAGGTATTAGATTAAAAGAGGCAGATTGCCTCTTTTAATCTAATACCTGGACCGAAGATTTAGGCCCCGTTTACACGACGACGCTCGCGGGTATAGGAAGTGCCTTTCGTTTAGATCGGGGTTCTCAAACTCAAATTACCTGGGGGCCACTGGAGGCAGTATCAAAATGACCAAAAAAAGACACAAAATTACTAAAAAAAGACACAAAATGACAAAAAAGACACAAAATGACAAAAAAAAAATACACAGAATTACCAAAAAAGACACAAAATGACCAAAAAATACACAGAATTACCAAAAAAGACACAAAATGACGAAAAAGACACAAAATGACCAAAAAAAGACACAGAATTACCAAAAAATAGACACACAATTATTAAAAAAGACACAAAATTATTTAAAAAACACACAAAATTACAAAAAAAAAGTAATTAAAGGGACCTTCCACACACAACACGGTAAAGTGCCATTCATATAAAACTCACATTAAACTTTCATATCAATGTGAGGGCCACAAAATATCGTCACGATGGCCGCAATTTATATATATATATATAAAGCGATTTTCTAGTCGCTTAGCGACCACTCAAAGCGATTTACACTACAGACTGCGCTCATTCTCACTCACACACACACACACACACACACACACAGCATCGGGAGCAATTTGGGGTTCAGTATCTTGCTCAAGGATACTTCGACATGTAGGCTGCCACGGTCAGAGATCGAACCACCAACCCTCCAATCGGTGGGCAACCCGCTCTACCAACTGAGCCACAGTTTGTTGTTTGTTGTGCTTTCAGACAATAGGTAAAGGAGAGCACATACATAAAGAAATAAAAAGAAAGACAAACTGAACAACAATTTGGCAATAGAGGGATCAAAAATGAAGAAAAATATGCTGCCAACAATAGTAGACACGTACGTACTGGCAACATTGCATTTGGGTTCTGTAATTTTTACTGTCGCTAACATTCAAGTTAAATTACTCTTTGTCTTTTCATGCTTGATAAACTGGGCCAATTATCCAGAAGAACTGGCCGGGCCACTTTGTCCCTGACCCCTGGTCACCATTCTTTTCAATGAGAATAATAACACTTAAACAATAGGTCTTCAGCTGTGACACAAAACACACAAGGCCTGACCTGACTCCCAGGTGTGGAATTCACTAATATACTCTGGAGCAAGATTATTTAAGGCTTTTTAAATGAAGAGGTGGAACTTGAATTTGATCTTAAATTCAATCAGAAGGCAGGGAAGTGACCTCAAAACTCTGGTGATGTGAGAGCAATGTGAAGTCTTAGTGAGTCGTCTTGTAACTAGGCAACAGTGTCTTGGTTTAGGCAGGAATACAGAGCATTAACAGTGGGTGTATTTTACAAAAGTCAAGATTTCAAATTTCAGTTGGTAGTCAAAGGTGATACCAAGTGTTTGGCAGAAGATTTCCTATTCGTGGCATATGAACCATGGAGTTGGAGAATATTAGCCGATCAGAGACCTGATTGGGGAAAAGAACAGAAATTCAGTTTTATTTAAGCGACCTTGCCGAGTTTCAGGAGCGAGACCACATCTCAACTGCCCCACTTTCAGCGTTCCTTTATATGCCTAACACTATCACAAAAACCAAGATCACGCAACATCGCCTCAAGCACACTCAGGAAAGTCATGTTAGGCTACCCCATACTAAAAGTAAGCTTCACCTGATCTGGACTACTGTATCCCCATTCAATGATAGCCTGGCTAACACCAGACTAATCACAAATGAGATATAGTCTTGATACCACCTATTCATTTTTCCGTTTTGGAGGCGTGGTTTAGATCCTCCAGAGCCGTTTATTGGGCGCTACGAATGTCTATCAAAAGCGTCTGTACGTAGCTCTTAGCCAATCGTATCAGTTATACCAGACGACGTATGTAGAGCGACAGAAATTGATGTTTACATAGCCAGACTAGTCCATTTCTACTTTGAGACTAAAATGCTCAATTCAGCATGCAGCGTTTTTCTGCAGCATGTTCTGGCTCTGGCTGCTCACAGTCTACCGGCAGTGTTGGGATGTGTGTGTGTGTGTGTGTGTGTGTGTTGCTTGCTGCTTTGCTTCTCCAGTTCTCGCTTTCTGCAAGATTATTTATTTTTTACGCCTTATTCCCCCTCATCTCATTCAGCCACACACCTCCACTGATTTTATGGTCAATAGACGAGCTGCTTGGGGTCTCTGGGCGGCTCCGCTGTCCCCCGGCTCGTAGCCAGATCACCATGGTTACAGCAGCGAGCGGTAGCGGGGCTAGTTGGTAGATTAGGCTTTTGCCAAATCCTGTCGGAAGCAAGGCTAAAACATCCTTTTTGGTGGTGATAAAGGAGTGTAAAGTCAAACTTTGTTCTTCTTTTGAAATAAACTTTGGCTCTAAACTATCTAGAACACTGTCTACAGCTAGATCCAAAGAGAGCTTCACGTCTGCTGCAGCCATGTTGGATCCGTAAGAAAACTACAAAACTACAAGCTTCCGTCTGTCCAATAGTACGAGTTATCGTCTTGCCATCCCTCCCCGTTCTGTGATTGGATCCCTAAAACAGGGCTAAGAAACAGCCATGGACACCAGACCCTTTCACAGTTTGAAATGAAATCGAGCGTGCAAGGCAGTATGGGTATAGCCAGGCTAATTCAATGACTAATTATCCTGAACAATTCAAGAAGACCATGTATGAAGTTCCCACCAGCCCATGTCAGCAGCAACAGCAAGCCGAACACTCTGTACGTTCGTGCATGAGACCCTGCCTTCAGTAGTCCAAGGCAGTGAAATCAAGCCTCAACACAGTCTTCCATGAAACGTCAATGAGAAGAGTGGACTAGGATGTTGAAGGATAGTCCATAGCCGCCAACACCACAGTGCTCTGATTCAATGATGACTAATCTAGCAGACAATTTACAGTGTAAGTGAGAGAGGGAGATTGTGTGTATGTGTGTTGTTGTTTTTTTGGGTCAAGGCCTGTTTGTTCCAATTAAGGGTAACCTTAATTCTACGGCATACAATTATTTTTAGATAACAGTGTGCCTCCACTGTGGCATTTGGGAATGGTTTGGGGAAGGTCTGTCCTGTTTTAACATATAAGAAATGTCCCGTGCACAAAGCCAAGTCTATAGAAAATTAGCAGTGTACCTATGAATTACATACATACACAATTTAAGACCAATGCCAACATTTATTGGTAAGTTGCAGGCGTAGACTGTATAAATAATGGACATAGTCACCGTGATGTCACCCGTTGGTTTGTGGCCCGTTGGAAGCATCGAGTTCATCGATACACTCGTTGCCATCTTGTTTCCGATACAGGAAGCAGACCATATCTAGACTTTGGGGTAGGAGAGGGATCTGATCACTGACTACAGCCTCTCTACACCTCAACCTGACTGAGAGAAGCTGCTGCTAATTCATGTTAGCATTAGCTGGAGCATTAACTGGGATGTTCGTTTTTTGCTAGCAAAAAACAAAAACAAAATGTTTGCTGCACCTACACAATATATTGTAGAGGTGGATGTTTCTGACAATAATGTTAGGGCACTTCTCTCTCAGGAAGCCGCTGAGGATCAGAAGGTTCACCCATGTGCTTTCTTTTCATGGACATTGTCTCCAGCAGAGAGGAATTACCCCGGGACTCCACTGGATGCGGTACGACTCCTAAACGGGTCCATCCGCAACGGCTGCGTATCTCCGCAATTTATATATGTGTTTGTTGTCTGCTGAAGCTTTCATCCTTTCTCTCCTCCCTATCCTGCTTCTCATCACAGCCCAGGTCTGAGCTGAACTCCTACACATGCCTTTCCTGAACTCTGAACTCCTACACATGCCTTTCCTGAACCCGGTCATAATTTAGAAACTCAGCCAATCCGAATATATTCTTTATTCCTATGTTACGTGCCAGAGGACTGTTTGTGTGTGTTTCTGCCTCTCCTCCTCCCCCCTCCTTTCTGTGTCATTCCCAGGTGCTAACCAGCTGATTGGATCCACCTGGAAAGCTGATTTCTACCTGTGGAGCTGGCCAATCAGAGATGGTGTGTTCAGCCTGAAAAAGGACCATTCTGAGAATCACCAGAGGCCATCTTGCTTTTGTTGTGTCTCTGTCTTTGAGACTTGTTTTTGTGTGTTCTGACATTTAAAATTTGATTTGTTAGTGCTGTTTGTGATGGTGAGGTTGTACATTTTGCATCACATAGGATATTTTCTGTTATTCCATTAGTTTATTGGTTGTGCCACCCCTGTATTGTTCTGAAAGCCTTTTTTGTCGATAAGTTAGTTAGGCCTTTTGTTTGTTTGTTTTACTTCACAGCTAGTTTAGATAGACCTTCTTTTGTTATATTTGTTTCAACTTTCTTTTGGCACAATCACTTGTCCCCTCCTCCCCCACCTTAGTGTGTCTTTCTTTTGTTGTTGTAAAATAAATCATAATTGTTCACATGACTTTTGACTTTGTTTGAATTTCTGATTGTTGTGTTATTGTCTGCTGGCTGGGTTTGGTCAGTGGACGTAACACCTACAAAATCTACGACTTTTTTCTTGCAAATTTGCCACTTTAAATCTCCCACATCTGTTACTTTTTCTCGTAGATTTGCCACTTTATCTTTAATTACCCCCCTTCCCCGGATCCGCATTTTTTTTTCATACTTGGCCCTAAAACACAGTCGTACAAAACACATTCATGCTCAGTGAAGAATTTTTCAATGTTGCAAATCTGAACACACATTGCACATATAACAGGTAAAATGAGGATAACATCTAGTTCTTTATCTTTTTATCAAATATATAGAGTGTCAAGCCAATTCTTTAATGGCACGGCTCAACGTTGCTTGGTTTTATGTCAGGACATGGAGGAGCAGTTTCATGGACTCCTGAGGGTTAAAACCTTATTGTTGTTGCAATGACTCAACCTCCCACACAGACAGGACATCAGCGGTTGGTAGGGATAATGTGGGAGTTTCCATTAATTAGCTTCCACAGTAGTGATCCCATTTAGTTTTTCTTCATTACCGTTTAATGAGATTAAATGGAATTTAATCACCTTTTAATCTGCTTGGATTTTCCTTCTGCTGCTCGGTGGCACCACCGATCATCTCAGTTTGTTGCCAGTCCAGTTTAACCAAATCCTCCACCTCAAAGGGTTTTTTAATGAGATGCCATTGAAAATCAGCTGCAGTGCGCATTGTGTTTTTCCAGTGAATATTCAGCACAAACCCTTTTAAAACATGTGTAATTGGTGGGGATGCTCGAGGCATTCTTATCTTTTGTTATTCTACTCCTAAAAAGTTTAATATTATCATTTTTCCATCACATTTAATTACTATCTCCTTCCACAGTAGAAACTTTATTCACACATGCAAATATTCAGCTCCATTAGGACATGTGCATGTGTATTTCTCTCATTTATTTCTTTGGTAATTTCAGAAAATAAGCCAAATATTGCAGATTTTTCTCTCCATTCGAATTAATGGGGAATGTGACAAAATATATCTCTCTTAAAACTTTTTCACAAATTTACCACCAATTCATGCTTTCAGTTAGAAACTCCATTTAAACTTTAATATTACTTACATATATTATTTTTTTAACCTGTTATTAACTTTTATTCAAATCTTAGTAAAAAAAGAAGAAGCTTTTTGTCACATTTTTACATTAGTGTGTATTGCATGGAATATTCAGAGCTACAGTGGAGAGGATTATTCAAACATTATGAAAAAAAGATTATAAACTTTCATACTTAATTTCCATCTTAAAAATTGGGAATATGTGTGCTTGTAGTAGTCAGGTTACTATGGAAATGAACAGACTTTAGCTTGTTGCTCTGTGCCCCTCAATGTGACAGAAACTCCAAGAAACTCCCCCATGAGAGCAAAACATTCTGTAAGAATGAAAAAATGGGAAAAAAGGCTGTTTTTTATGAACACACTGAGCAATACAATTGTGTTTTATCACCAGTTTTACTGATTACTAGTGTTGGGACAACGAAGCTTCATGAAGCATTCGCTTTATCTACGAAGCCCACTAGATGGCGCTCTTTGTTCAACAAAGGGCTGAAAACACACTCAATCACCATTGCTGAAGCCTTTTTTTTTAAGCCAAGACCTTCATCTAGTGGGGTCAAAAAATAAAAGAAATGCTTCATGAAGATCCGCTGTCCCAACACTACTGATTACGCACTTTTCCTACTACTTCAACTTTATCTTATCCTTTACAGCTATTAACAACTTTCAATTACATTCACATTAATTCCATCCAATCCCTATTTCCCAACTACTCCTACTACTTCAAATCCTTGTTTAAATTACTTCAACTTCTTCTGACACATTTAAGCCACCATTGCATCGCTCTTCAATAAACAAAAAATATTGCACATTTTTTTATATATTGGTATTATTAAACTTCATTACAATCATTGTGCTTGTGGACAGTTTTGTGGAGTCTGAAAACAAGATAAATTATCTAACACTTCTAAATTTAAAGTTTTTTTTATCTTGGGAAGAAACAAATAATTGTCAGGTCACTCTGCTCGGGCCAGTTCATCGCTGCTTGCAGCTTTATTTATCTTGTTTTAAGAGTTTATTTCTAGATTTAATAATCCTAATTTGAGAAATCTTGTCGAGTTAAATTATCTGTCCATGCAGCAAGATCATTTCCCTCAGATTTAGTGTTTTTATTCGTGTTGGGACAACGAAGCCTCATGAAGCATTTTCTTTAATTACGGAGCCCAAGAGATGGCGCTCTTTGTTCAACAAAGGGCTGAAAACACACTCAATCACCATTGATGAAGCCTTTTTTTTAAAGCCAAGACCTCCATCTAGTGGGGTCAAAAAATAAAGGAAATGCTTCACGAAGCTTCGTTTTCCCAACACTAGTTTTTATCTTGTTTTTAGACACACCTTTTTTGCAGTGTGATAAAGAAGGCTGGCTCTGTGATTGGCTGCAAACAGGAGACTTTTGAAGAACGTCTGGCCGTTTTTGAATACTTTTGATTTTGCCCTTCATGTACCACATAAAAAAGGTTTACTATACCCATATTTGGTGTCCATTTTTTCTTCACCTATATGATCTGACACTTATTTTCTCACTTTAACCTACTTTATCAACATATTGAGCTCAAAAATCATGAAATCCGAGTTGAAAAAATATACTATTTACGACAATAAAAACCACAAATGTGCTCAATGAACTGTTTTGGAACTTGAAAATGTAAACATAGGATACAAATATGAACAAATAAAAAGGTAAAAATAAAAATTTAAATACAGTACAGGCCAAAAGTTTGGACACACCCATCTCATTCAATGCATTTTTCTTTATTTTCATGACTATTTACATTGTAGATTCTCACTGAAGGCATCAAAACTATGAATGAACACATATGGAATTATGTACTTAACAAAAAAAGTGTGAAATAACTGAAAACATGTCTTGTATTTTAGATTCCTCAAAGTAACCACCCTTTGCTTACTAGAATATAAGACATGTTTTCAGTTATTTCACACTTTTTTGTTAAGTACATAATTCCACATGTGTTCATTAATAGTTTTGATGAATTTACAATGTCAATAGTCATGAAAATAAAGGAAAAACATTGAATGAGAAGGTGTGTCCAAACTTTTGGCCTGTACTGTATCATAAAACTATATACAAAAAAAAACAATAAAAACATGTATATTTATAGCCCTTTTTTTCCTTGTTAGCTGCAACTCTTCATAACAAACCATGTGTGAAATGACACAGAGAGCTACACCAACGCTCAAATATTTGTGTACTATCCAATTAAAACTATCATATCTTTGGTTTTACATGACCTAGGAATGTCAAACAAAAACTGGGAGAAAGTTTCAAGTCTGAACTTTGGAGTGAAGTTGATAGCAGCGCTCCATATGACCTAGTTTTTTTGTGAAACGTCAAATGATCTGATCAGGACGCCATGAACATAGACCCCAGAGGGTTAAATGGTAGCAGCAACAAGCAGAAAAAGACGAGAAGCCCAAGTTGCACAGTCAGTTTAATAGACCTGTGTTTTGTATGTCTGAATAACTCCATAAGGCATAAAGAAAGACAAGTGGGCGGTACTGCCTGAAGGGCTCCATCCTTTGGACACATTTATGCCCCATGGCGAGGATTAAATAACACAATCTAATTTAGCTTTAAGTGCCTGTTGAAGCAGAGTCAAAGTGTGTCAAAATAAAGGGCCATATCTAACATTTTCTGACACTCCGAGTGATGCATCTATATTGAGCTGCAGTGAATAAATAAATGTTTCTTTGGAATGAATATAATTAAAGGCAGGTCATTTGGGTAATGATGCTTTTTCATTCCTCTCAGCGTGAACGGATTTTGCAAAATGAAATGCAACATGGTGGTGTGGCAGGTTGAACAAGTAGAAGGTAAACATGAAGCCATTAAGACCCCATTTACACCCAGTCACTTTATGCAAAGTGTACATGAAATGAATCCAAGAAGCACTCAACGCTGCTTCAAATCTGATGCACATTGTAATCAGATGTTAACATGGTGTACATGCATCCATCTCTCCAACTATGCAGATCAGGGGTCTCAAACTCAAATTACCTGGCGGCCACTGGAGGCAGAATCACAATGACCAAAAAAAGACACAAAATTACTAAGAAAAGACACAAAATGACAGAAAAAAATTAAATTATTAGAAAAAGAAACAAAATTACAAAAAAATTCAAAGTTACAAAAAAGAAACAAAATGTGTTTTTTTAAAAAGATACAAAATTACAAAAAAGGACACAAAATCATTTTAAAAAGACACAACATTACCAAAAAAAGACACAAAATTACAAAAAAAGACACAAAATGACCAAAAAAAACATAAAATGAGAAGACAAAATGACCAAAAAACCCCCACAGAAGACAAAAAATGACAAAAAAGACACAAAAAGACACAAATGCACAAAAAAACCCACAAAATGACCAACAAAGACACAAAATCAGAAGACAAAATGACCCAAAAAAACCCACAGAAGACACAAAATGGCCAAAAAAGACACAAAATGACCAAAAAAGACACAATAAGACACAAATGACTTACAAAGACCCGAAAAGACATGAAAAGGATTCAAAAATGGACAAAATAGCTCAAGAATCCATCGAGTTAAATACAAATCTTTCTATTCCCGTCAATGCCAAAATCTTGAAAAAATCATCTTCTCTATCTGGTGTGAAACTTTGGTTTCTGGACTGTATTGTGATAATAAATTAGGTTCTTTAATAAACTATTTCCCTTTTGACTATTTTCCGATCATAATTTTAACAATTGGATTAGTGGTTTGTTTCATCAGATTTGGTAAAGTATCTGAACATAAATACAAGACTAGAGGGAAATTTAAGCCCTCTGATTCCGTTTATATCCACTGTGGAGTACTCCTAGCTGCAAAATAAACTTAATAGACATAAATTGTACTCCCAAGCAATACCAGATTATAATTGGACATTTCAAATCTCCATTGCTTAAGTGTTCTATGGATAGCATGGATCTTTTTCCATATAAATGCAATAAATAGCTTCAGGTGAAGGCAGTGGGAGGTTCTTAACTCTATGGAGTCTTATAGGGCTATTTTGTCCATTTTTGAATCCTTTTCATGTCTTTTCGTGTCTTTGTAAGTCATTTTGTGTCTTTTTTGTGTCTTTTTTGGCCATTTTGTGTCTGTTGTTGTGTCTTTTTTTGTCACTTTGTGTCTTCTGTGGGGTTTTTTTTGGTCATTTTGTCTCCTGATTTTGTGTCTTTTTTTGGTCATCTTCTGTGTCTTTTCAGTCTCTGTGCTATGTTTTTTTTATTTTTTTAGCTTTATTAAGAAGTTGCAATTACAGTCAGAACATTCATGTCGATAGAACAAAAATTTTCGCATCACAAAATGAGAAAATAAATAGATACGAAACAAAGTGAATGAAGTGTAAAAGTCAGTACACATGTAAATTAAACAGAATAATAAAAATAATTAAATTAAAAGGGAAGGAGAAAAAAAAAAGAAAAAGGCATGATTTATTACATTTCTCCAAATATTTCTTGAATTATGTTAATAGTATGTATATATTTGTTATTATCAATTGTTTCAATACATTCAAGGTAGTTGTTGAATTCAATTTCAAAAGCAGGAAAGAAAGGTCGACCTTTGAATAATCAAATTAATTAAATTCAGTGTTGAATTTTCCTATCTTTACTGCTATAATATAAAAGTATATATATGGCTTTCAAATTAATTTGTAGGTTGGAACGTGAGGTGATGTAAACTTCAGTTTTTTTCCAAAAAATGACAACAATTCAACAAAAAGGTGCCTTATTGTTTCCACTTCAGCATTACAAAATACACAATTAACATCAATATAGGGCTGCCAATTATGTATTAACCCTCTGATGCACAACATGGGTCAAAAATGACCCGCATTCATTTCCATGTTATTTCATGCTGCTGTGTGTTTAAGGCTGTGTAACTATGTTTGTCTTATTTTGAAGGTTTAACTTTAAAAGAGTTGTTAGAACCACCAGATTACATTTGGAAAATCACATATTTTAACATTTGAGACTTATTAAAGCCACCAAATAATAATTTCCATTGGAAAAACACCAATTTAACAAAATAGTATAGTTAATATTTGTGTCCTCTTTGTCAGGTTTTAAATTGGTGACGACATATAAACACCTTCTAATGCACAACATGGGTCAAAAATGACCTTGTGCATTAGAAGCGTAGTGATAAAAAACGGGGGGGTTTATTCAAAAAGTAAGAAATGAAAACATAAAATTAGGATGTATGATGATCAAAAACAAGTTATTGGAGGAAACCTGCAATACTGAATGATGAAATTAATTTATTGCAAAGATATAGAATATAAAAACTCTGTCAGTCGGGTCACTTTAGACCCATGTTGTGCATCAAAGGGTTAAAATCAATTACATTTTCAGTCTGTGTGCTGTGTTGTGTCCTTGTCCTATCCTATAGTGTGTCTGCTTTTACAGAAAACTACTGCCAGGCGATCTTGTCTTTTACGGAAACTTACGAAACTACATTCTTAATGATGCAGAACAGGTCGTAGAGTAAAACCTGCAGAAAAAGAAAAAAAAGTATTCATCTATTTGACAGCCAGCGGACCTTGGCACCCTTCTTTTATCATCACAGTAACTGATTCGGCCTGCAGGTCTACCATTCAGGTCTACCAAAATGTTGGTAATTTTGTGTTGTTTTTTGTCATTTTGTATAATTTTTTAGTCGTTTTGTGTATTTTCTGGTCATTTTTTTTGGTCATTTTCTTTCCTTGTTTTGGTCATTTTGTATCTTTTTTTGGTCTTTTTTTTTCTTTTTAGGGTTATTTTGTTTCTTTTTTTGGTCATTTTGTGTCTTTTTTGGTCATTTTTGTCTTTTTTTGGTCATTTTGTGTCTTTTTTTTTACATTTTGTGTCTTCTTTTTGGTCATTTTGTGTCTTCCTTTTGGTCATTTTGTGTCTTTTTTGGTCATTTTGTGTCTTTTTTTAGTAATTCTGTGTCTTTTTTTTACATTTTGTGTCTTCTTTTTGGTCATTTTGTATCTTTTTTATATTTTGTGTCTTCTTTTGGTCATTTTGTGTCTTCTTTTGGTCATTTTGTGTCTTTTTGGGTCATTTTGTGTCTTTTTTTAGTCATTCTGTGTCTTTCTTTTACATTTTGTGTCTGTTTTATTCAAAAAGCAAGAAATGAAAACAAAAAATTAGGATGTATGATGATCAAAAACAAGTTGATTGAGGAAAACCTGCAATACTGAATGATGAAATTAATTAATTGCAAAGAAATAGAACATAAAAACGTATAGGTCACTTTAGACCTATGTTGTGCATCAAAGGGTTAAAATCAATTAAATTTTCAGTCTGTGTGCTGTGTTGTGTCCTTGTCCTTCTTTTACGGAAACTTACGAAACTACATTCTTAATGATGCAGAACAGCTCGTAGAGTTAAACCTGCAGAAGAAGAAAAAAAAAAAAGTATTCATCTATTTGCCAGCCAGTGGACCTTGGCAAAGTTCTTTTATCATCACAGTAACTGATTCGGCCTGCAGGTAACAAGGTGTCTGTTTTGTGTCTTTTTTGGTAATTTTTGTCTTTTTTTGGACATTTTGTGTCTTCTTTTTGGTCATTTTGTTTCTTTTTTTTTTACATTTTGTGTCTTTTTTTGGTCATTTTGTTTCTTTTTTTTTTTTACATTTTGTGTCTTTTTTTGGTCATTTTGTGTCTTTTTTTGGTAATTTTGTGTCTTTTTTTGTCATTTTGTGTCTTTTTTTGTCATTTTGTGTCTTTTTTTTTCATTCTGTGTCTTTTTTTGTCATTTTGTGTCTTTTTTTTTCATTCTGTGTCTTTCTTTTACATTTTGTGTCTGTTTTATTCAAAAAGCAAGAAATGAAAACAAAAAATTAGGATGTATGATGATCAAAAACAAGTTGATTGAGGAAAACCTGCAATACTGAATGATGAAATTAATTAATTGCAAAGATATAGAACATAAAAACTCTGTCAGCCGGGTCACTTTAGACCCATGTTGTGCATCAAAGGGTTAAAATCAATTACATTTTCTGTCTGTGTGCTATGTTGTGTACTTGTCCTTCTTTGACGGAAACTTACGAAACTACATTCTTAATGATGCAGAACAGCTCATAGAGTTAAAGCTGCAGAATGGGGAAAAAAAAGTATTCATCTATTTGACAGCCAGTGGACCTTGGCACCTTTCTTTTATCATCACAGTAACTGATTCGGCCTGCAGGTCTGCAGGTAACAAGGCCACTCTGTGTCAGTCTCTGATCGAGAGGTCACCGTTTATAGAGCGAGGCCTGCCAGGCAGATCCACTGACAGACACACAGAGCACTGTTTTGGTCTCAATAATTCAGATGGATTTGCCCTAGAGTACATCTACACACACACACACACACACTCCAGCCTCGCTCAAGGTTCCAATATATTTCCCCGTGTTTTTATACCTTGCATATGATGTGAAATGTTTTCACTGTATTCTATGAAATTGTGGTTTTGCATTGCAAATATCAGTCAGATCTCATATGACAAGTGGCCACGCTCAGAGTGGCACGAACCAACTAATTATTTAGTTTTTGGGGTAGGTTTAGTCATTTTATTATATTGTCAACCATTGTGTGGGTTTCTCTATTTTATATTGTATGTATGTATTGTTTTGTTTTTATTTGATATTTTTGTTTTTGTATAGTTCTTAATTGTGATTGTATTGTATGTTGTATGTGTTACGGACCCCAGGAACACTAGCTGGTTGGGGATCCTTAATAAAATGAAATGAAATGAAATGTATTTTTAACAGTGGAGTCAATTGATTCCAATCCAATTCTTTAGATTTTAAAGTGGACATGCAAACCTAATGCAGGTGTTACTATACATCTTGCTATGCTTTGAGGTGTACTAATGTTATCTGTTCCTCTTTAACCCCTTTCAGATCCACTTTTTTTTTTTTTGCTTTTGTATCCAGTACCAGAATTTATCTTGTTGGGAAAGAAGTGAAACAAACTGGATGAGGACATTCTTGTAACTGCTTTCAGTGTTTTGTTTTGTTGTTGTTATTTGTTTGTTCATTGTTTTCTTTGCGGGAATAATAGAAATTCTCAGATCTAATTTGTTTGATATACTATGGTTGACTGATAAGAAAATAAATAAATAAATAAATAATATATATGTATTTCACATTAAGTGGCTATATATAGAGAGATACTCTCTTATTTGTAGTATTTTTTACTTCAGCCTACTTCCTTTTTTTCAGACCAAAATTATATAAGGAAATGCGTATTGAATATTAAGTTGACTGGTTCTTATATTTATCTTATCGTATTGCAGATGCATGTATATGTATAGGGTTATATATACTGTATGTGTGTAAATGTTTATATGTACATCTGTATAATGGTGTCTATGTGTGTATGTATACGTATATGCAACTCGCCTACGCTGTTGTAGTTTATATTGTTGTTTATTTTTCGGTTCGAAAAGAAAAATTAATTTAAAAAACTAAAATAAAAAATAAAGCTTCAAAGTTATCATTTTTAAGCAAGTGGAAATTGATATGGCAATTTTCAAAGCCGACCTCTGACCTCAAGATATCTGAATATGTGAATATCTGTCTATATGGCTACCCAGAAGTCTCTACATACATGCCTAATTTATGCTAATACCATGCAGTTAAAGTAAAAAAAAACACATTTTCATCCATCTAAAATTGTATTTGAATATTTCTGCATTCAAGGTTCCAACACAGTCAATTGGACATTACTGGAAAGCTGAAACTGTTGTGGATTGAAGGAGCTAACCTTTACTCAAGTGTGATGATGTTAGTGGGAGCATTTCTTGAAACTTGACCTCACTGTATAAAATTACCTGCTGTGACCTCTAGAATAATCACAGCCTCATGAAACTCTATAACCACAAATTAGAGATCTGAAGGGTTCAGAAGATGTACGGCTTGACCTTGGTATATTGACTGAAATGCTCATCCTAATACCAGAAATACAGAAATCCATAAATTTTATGTGTTATTATGGAGGAATCTTTTTTTTCTTTTTACCATACTTGAGATTTTTAAAAATGGCAAAATTTAGCACCAAACCTGTGGAAAGTATAATATCAACCCATTGCTGCAACAGCTTTGGATTGGGACATAATTGAGCATGGGAATGGACCTCACATTAGTACTGATTTATTATTAGAATATCTTGACACACAGTGCTGAGCTGCGTCTAATTACTTTCATGTCGCTTATGCCGTTGATCTGCTAGAGCTTTGAAATGCAAAAAGAATAAATAGGAGCGAGAGATAAAAGACATAGAGTAGGCAATTTATTGAAAAATGCATTTAAACTCAAACAGGATGTTCAGCAGCTGATCAAAAGTTTAAGATCATGGCCAAAAAAAACACTAAACTAAAAGTTTTTTTAAAAAAAAGGACTAAGTAGTGAGTAGCCCCAATGCTCTTGTTGATTACTTAAAAAAATTGTTTAGGCATGCATGATGTGAGTGTTTCCAGGAGACTCATCATATCTGGTTAAGTGCATGCTCCTATATGTGGCTCTGTGGTAGTGTCCATGAAAAATTGTGGCCCCCTGCAGCATTTAAGTTGCCCATCCCTGCTTTAAAACATTCTGTTGCAGATGCCGTCTTATGGGTATTGGGCTACAGTCAGCATCAGTAAGGGCCTTAATTTGGGTCGAGGATCCGCCTGTGTCTTCACGGACAATCCTAAGGCCTCGTTCAGACTGCCAGCCAAAATCCGATTTTTAGCCCATCCACATTGGAACTGGATGGCTCTTTTGAAGTCTGAACAGTCACAAATCACATGAAATCCGATTTTTGTAGACCGGATCGAAACCACCTTCCGGAGGTAGTTTCAAATCGCATTTGGACAGATGCGTCCAAATCATTTCAATCAATTTTCATTTTTCTTAAAAAAAAACAAACATATGTAGACATTCAGGAAGAACTCAGGACGCTCAAAGTGAAGTCGGATCAATGATAGGTATTATGGTTTTGCCAAAAATGCTTTCTGTTCGAGGCCAGACATTCCAGTCTGTCCACCTCTGTTACGGAACATTGTCAGTTGGTGTCAGTTAATTCTGTTGATTGCTTTGATCTGATTGCCTTTGATCTTTGATGTGATTACAGTTACAGATATACACACAGACACACACATGCGCGTAAGCGCGCATACTCCTCACACATGCTTCAAACACTCACGCGCGTACACACACACACTCACACACACACACACACACACACACACACACAGGTAACTTTATGTGACTTTAATTACACACACACACACACACACAGGTAGCTTTATGCGAATTTCGCTACACACACACACACACACAAATGCACGCGTAAGCGTGCACACTCCTCCAGATAGAAGTTTCACACACACACACACACACACACACACACATTTTGAGGTTAAAGGGCATAGTTTGAAATCTCTGAAAAATCTCATCATAGTGTACACACAACGGCAGTAGCCGCCGTGGCCCTTTCAGAATTTCCCCAGAGGAAATTTTCTAGTTGTTCTTGTCGTTGTCGCAATTATATGACGTCAGATGCTCTGACGCCGTTACTACAGCAACCTGTCAGATCAGTCAATAATGTGGCCCAATCTGAACAGAGCCATATCCGATTTGGACACTTGCTAAAAACAGTGTGGACAGTCAGCCCTAAAAACTCAGATTTGAGTAGGAATCTGATTTGAATCAGATTTGCCTGCAGTCTGAACGTGGCCTTAGGATCCACCAACTCAGTACAGGGTCTAACACTTGACTTTTTTGTCCCATAACCCTCAGGATCCTACAAGAAATTTAAAACGACTGTCTTACAGCATCCAACCTCAGCAGCGACCACGCTTTATAATAATAATTATAATAACTTTATTTCTGTAGCACCTTTTAAAAACAGCAGTTTACAATGTGCTTTGACAGAGAGTGGTTAATCACAAAAAGAATGAAGCCATAAGGCTAAAAACAATTCTTACATTAAAAGAAAAACAATAAGAGACAGAACAGGAACAATCACAAGACGTTCTCAGATACACAGAAAATAAAAGGAGTAAAAAAGTAAAAAGTGTAGAAGTAAAAAGGAGTGGTGGGATAGACAGCATTACATAAAAGCAAGTCTATAAATGTGGGTTTTAGGAAATGATTTAAAAGAAGTCACTGCATTGCGAGACGCCTTTTTGTGCATCTCAACAATGCTGCCACATTCAAAGATGGAAAGCATTTTTGCCTTTGCCATCCGGGGGTCATGACAGCATGAATGTCTGATAGAAAATGACATAAAAGACAGATTTTTGCATAGATTTTGACTTTTTAAGGCTGAGGTCTTTTGACAACTTTTGATCAGCTGCTGAACATCCTGTTTTAGTTTAAATGCATTTTTCAATAAATTGCCTACTCTGTTTCTTTTGTCTCTTGCTCCTGTTTATTCTTTTTGCATTTCAAAGCTCTACTTTCAACCTGGTTATGTTCCACCAACGCAAAATGCAAATACTTGATATTTTTTTCCCTGGTCTTAAGATTTTGAATAAGAGTGTATACAATTATCTTGATTCTCCTTTCCCACAGTAAAAATGATAGTAATTCCATATCCAAATCATTAGATAGATTGTTAGTAACAAGTAGTGCTGGTAAATATAGTAAATATAGGTAAAAATAGTGTTGCATTAACGGCAATGTAACTGCTCAAGAGGAAGATCATTGCTGATGACAGAGAATAGTAATGGCCCTAGACCGCTACCTTGAGGTACACCACATCGTAAACCAGTAAAGTTTATTTATATAGCACTTTTCACAGATAAAATCACAAAGTGCTTGACAGAAAATAAAGAAATAAGATAGGGAAACATAAGACAAGTAAAACACAGTTAAAACACAATTAAAACACAATGAAACATAAAAAATTATAAACTAATATGTACAATGCATGGTGGTCATCCAAATGCCTGTCTAAAAAGATAAGTCTTAAGGTGATTTTTTTTTAAATCCACAGAAATATTGTAATTGATAGTTTTTTACATTTTAAAAAAAACACCATTATAAAACACATTGCTTTCTATTTGACAAATACCTGTCAAACCAACATATTGTATAAGGTGCAAATCTATCAACCAACATCATCTGTAAAGATGTGGTCGATGGAAGTAGATGTTTTCTTTCAAAGGTAGTTAGATTAGATTAGATTTGCATTGGGAGACTAATGACTTATACATTAGTTACATACTTACACTCTTTAGTGGGCAGCCCTGCAACATCCAATTTACAGTTGTACTAACAATAAGTGCACACAACAATGGTAAATCCAACAGGTTAAAGTTGATACAGGACGTTGATCTGTAAAGTGGACTTTTACAATGGAAAGTTTGGAGTTAGAGTTTACTTTTATTGTGTTTGCTTCCCAGTATGTTTCTAGCCTGGCAAACGCCAGACTATATCACAAATGACACATAGTCTGGAGACCACCAATTCATTTCTCCATAGAGGAGGCGTGGTTTACGATCCTCCAGAGCCGTTTATTGTGCACTAAGAATGTCTATCATAAGCGTCTGTACGTAGCTCTTAGCCAATCAGATCAGTTATTACCAGATGACGTATGTATAGCGACAGAAATTGATGTTTACATAGCCAGACTAGCCCATCTCTACTTTGGGACTAAAATGCTCAATTCTGCTTCTGCAACGTTTTTCTGCAGCATGTTCTGACTCTGGCTGCTCTGTAGTTTCAGCTCACAGTCTACCAAGTGTGTGTGTGTGAGAGAGAGAGTCAGAGAGTGTTGCTTGCTGCTTTGCTTCTCCAGTTCTCGCTTTCTGCAAGATTATTTATTTTTGCGCCTTATCTCCCCCTCATGTCATTCAGCCACACACATCCACTGATTTTATGGTCAATAGACAAGCGCTGGGGGTCTCTGGGGGCTCCGCTGCCCCCCGGCTCGTAGCCAGATCACCGTGGTTACAGCAGCGAGCGGTAGCGGGGCTAGTTGGAAGATTAGGCTTTTACCAAATCCTGTCGGAAGCAAGGCTAAAACATCCTTTTTGGTGGTGAAACAGGAGTTTAAAGCCAAACGTTGTTCTTCTTTTAAAATAAACTTTGGCTCTAAACTATCTAGAACACTGTCTACAGCTAGATCCAAAGAGAGTTTCGCGTCTGCTGCAGCCATGTTGGATCTGTAAGAAAACTACAAAACTACAAGCTTCCGTCTGTCCAATAGTACACGTCATTGTCTTGCCGTCCCTCCCCGTTTTGATCCCTAAAACAGGGCTCAGAAACCGATATAGACACCAGATCCTTTCGTAGTTTGAAATGAAATTGAACACACAAGGCAGTATGGGTATACCCAGGCTAGCATGTTTCGCTAAACTGTTGATTATTTCACTATTTCTGTTGAGGCTAACCTATTGAAACCAAGAGTGAGAAACAAAGAGGGAGGAGACTGGAGATACGTTTATTGCAGGGAATAAGGCCAACTCCATTAGATGACTTTCTTTTTTTTTAAAGTTGGCACTGTCTTCACAGACCTGAGCAGTTAACTTGGTAAATGTTACTGTAATCATTACAAGCCTACAAAACCAATACAGGACCCAGATTTATCCTTTCATTAGCACAGATTCACCTGCAGGGGATAATTCCCCAAAAAATTAATTTTATGATTCCATAAATAAATTAATTACTTTTGCATGTTTAACATTCTTTGTCTTCCTCTTCTTCTCTCTCCTTTGTCAACAGAGACACTGTGGGAATAATATTTGCCTTGAGGTAATGCTGTAATGAGACACATATCTGATCTGTTGTTAGTAGGAGAATCTATAGGATGGAGATCTGCAATGCACAACTTCTTTGCATCTCTTTTAATCTGAATGTAATGTTCTGTGGATGGTATAGTGGGTGGATACAGGACTGTATGTACACAATCCCATATCACTCAGGTGTTAAATAAATCACTTTAGGTCAGTATTAGAGTTCTGTGTGGGCTAATGCTCCAGAGCACAACACAATATACATAGATAAGCTGATCAGGTAAAAGTTCAGTTTACTTTCTCAAAGTGAGTTTGAGAGATATGCCTGTTTTTTTTATTTTTAATGAAGGGTTAAAGATACAGGAAACACACCATCTGCCTGCTGCATGGGCCAAGTGTCAGCCTGTATTCTTGCAGTTTGGAGCCCTCTGGGATATAATTAGACAAGGTTTGTAATGTTCACTATTTTTAGCCTTCATTATTTTATAGATTTTCTAGGTTCTTGACAGCATGAAGCGTATCCATCAATCATGCACCACAGTTAACACTCATGCATAAGGAAGGTATTTAAAGCCATTGTAGGTCGATTTAAAAAGGTGAGGAAGATTTAACTCCCACTTCCCCCTTTTGTTGTTTCCCCAAGTAGCCAACAGCCATCAGTCTGACAGCTGACCTAAAAACTCAAATCAAACTCAACAAAATGACCAAAAAAGACACATAAAGACACAAAATGTACTAATAAAAGGCAGAAAAAATACCAGAAAAAGGCACAAAAAGACAAAATGACCAAAAAAAGACCAGGTAACCCAGGTAATTTGAGTTTGAGACCCCTGACTTAAGGTCACAGAAAGGTTTCAAACTCAAATTACCTGGGTTACCTGGTCTTTTTTTGGTCATTTTGTCTTTTTGTGCCTTTTTCTGGTATTTTTTCTGCCTTTTATTAGTACATTTTGTGTCTTTATGTGTCTTTTTTTGGTCATTTTGTGTCTTTTCAAGTCCCATGTTGCATTGCGACACTCCCACATGTATTCTCATTTTGTGTCTTTTTTTAGTCATTTTGTGTCTTTTTTGTCATTTTTTAGTCATTTTGTGTCTTTTTCTGTTATTTTTTCTGCCTTTTATTAGTCATTTTCTGCCTTTTTTTAGTCATTTTGTCTTTTTGTGTCTTTTTCTGTTATTTTTTCTGCCTTTTATTAGTCATTTTGTGTCTTTATGTGTCTTTTTTTGGTCCTTTTGTCTTTTTTTTGTGATGTTTTCAAAGTTCTGGAAAAGTCCCATGTTGCATTGCGACACTCCCACATGTATTCTCTTTTTTTCTTTTTGTGTCTTTTTTTAGTCTTTGTGTCTTTTTGGTCATTTTTTAGTCATTTTGTGTCTTTTTTGTGTCTTTTTTGTCATTTTGTGTCTTTTTTGGTCTTTTGTGTCTTTTTGTAGTCATTTAGTCTTTTTTTGGAATTTTTTCTGACTTTTATTCATCATTTTGTGTCTTTTTTTGGTCATTTTGTGTCTTCTGGCAAAGTCCCATGATGCATTGCGAAACTCCCACATGTATTCTGATGCATTTCATTGGCCAAGAGACCGAAAATAGGTGGAAAAAACTACAAATACTACAAAACGACGTATCCTCTTCCCCGGCTGTAATAGTAGAATAACACAACAGCGCCCCCAGTTTTAATGGTAGAAAAGCGGTAATGCTTTCCTGGTTAAAATGGGTTAAATAAATCCACAGTGGAGTTGTTTTCTTAACCAATCAAATGACAATGGGCTTAAATGAAAAGATGAAATTAATAACATAGTCATATTTAAAGAATAAAGAAGTGCACAATACAGGATTATTGATGCATGCAATTATATTTGTTGGAAACAGGCAGGTATGTAATGTGTTCCTACAGGCTCTCAGCCATTCTCTTTAATACCTTTGATTAATTCGCTGCACACAACACTGCTACTATTCTGGTCATTTTGACTGAGAATGTGCATTACAGTGACAAAGAGACTTCCTGCTATTAATACATAAACTGCTTTTGATGCTGAAAATCCCATTAGTTTCCCAGATGCAAATGTCAAGTCAATTTCTTAGACCGTAAATTCTCATAATATTCATAAATGCGAACTCTTTCAAAGCGAAGTCTTTGCCTGGCTGCATTATTTAAAACAAGAACAAACAAAAAAACATCTGCACATTAAATAAATGTCAGAACATATCCCTTTTCATTTGGATGCATTTAATTATTTTCCTAGATATGCTTGCTTTTATCTGTCATTTTGCAAGTTCATTTGAATTTTAACTCAGCCTTGCAGCATGTCCAGACTCTCACCAGAAAAAAGAGCTTCAGCATTTTTTGATACATAGGTCAAAGGCTTTTTAATTCCAACTTTATGAATAAATAATGAGGCCTGCTGTGATATCAAATGGTTTTTGCTGAATAGTATATGTAACCATGCTTACGAATAAGATGGTGCAACATGCAGGCCTACTTATACTTAAATGACAAAATACAGTATGTCATTTGGCAGAGACTCTTAGGCTACGTTTACATGATGACGGTATGAACAGAAGACGCAAAAGTGGCGTCACGTCTTCACTTTTTATTCCGCGTTTAGACGAGCGTTTTCGGGAGGAAATCTGCGTGCATACACAGTAAAATCAGCATACCCAAATTACCACTGTAAGAGCTGATCTTAACACTTTTAAAGTGTCTATATGGGTCCAGACCTCAGAGTGTTAATTTAACACTTTTTTTCGAGTGTTGGTACCTTTACACTGTAAATTTGATTTTGATTTGAATTTTTGGCCAGCCAAAACATCAAGCCAAACTTACCGTTTACTGCCGTTACTCACTTTTTATGTCACAGTGAGACCAGCATGCATGCCACCCGCTAGCTCATTAAGCTATTAAGCAGGTGTTCGGGTGCTTAGTAACAGCGTGACAGGTAAAGTTACCTTGGCTCACCATGCAAAACAACAAAGCTTTAGACTCGTAGTCTTGTTTTTGTAAATTGTAAATACTTAAGGCTACATTTAGTGATGCTGAAACACTATAAAGGCCAACGAAAATGAATACAGGCTAACACAAAATGGATGGATGGATGATGGATGATGGATGGATGGATGGATGGATGGATGGATGGATGATGATGATGATGATGATGATGATGATAATGATGATGGATGGATGGATGGATGGATGATGATGATGATGATGATGATGATGATAATGATGATGGATGGATGGATGATGGATGATGATGATGATGATGGATGGATGGATGATGGATGATGGATGATGGATGGATGGATGATGGATGATGATGATGATGATGGATGGATGGATGATGGATGATGGATGATGGATTGATGATGATGATGATGATGATGATGATGGATGGATGATGATGATGATGATGATGATGATGATGATGATGATGGATGGATGGATGATGGATGGATGGATGGATGATGATGATGATGATGATGATGATGATGATGATGATGATGATGATGATAATGGATGGATGGATAGATGATGGATGGATGGATGGATGGATGGATGGATGGATGGATGATGATGATGATGATGATGATGATGATGATGGATGATGGATGGATGGATGGATGATGATGATGATGATGATGATGATGGATGATGGATGGATGGATGGATGATGGATGGATGGATGATGATGATGATGATGATGATGGATGGATGGATGGATGGATGATGATGATGATGATGATGATGATGATGATGGATGGATGGATGATGATGATGATGATGATGATGATGATGGATGGATGGATGATGGATGGATGGATGGATGGATGGATGATGATGATGATGATGGATGATGATGATGATGATGATGATGATGATGATGGATGGATGGATGGATGATGATAATGATGATGATGATGATGATGGATGGATGGATAGATGGACGGATGGATGGATGATGATGATGATGATGATGATGATGATGATGGATGGATGGATGGATGGATGATGATGATGATGATGATGGATGGATGGATGATGATGATGATGATGATGATGATGATGGATGGATGGATGGATGGATGGATGATGATGATGATGATGATGATGATGATGATGATGATGATGATGGATGGATGGATGGATGGATGATGATGATGATGGATGATGGATGGATGGATGGATGGATGGATGGATGGATGGATGATGATGATGATGATGGATGGATGATGATGATGATGATGATGGATGGATGGATGGATGGATGGATGATGGATGATGGATGGATGGATGGATGGATGATGGATGGATGGATGGATGGATGGATGGATGGATGGATGATGGATGGATGGATGGATGGATGGATGGATGGATGATGGATGGATGGATGGATGGATGGATGGATGGATGATGGATGGATGGATGGATGGATGGATGGATGGATGGATATTCTAACAATATGTTACTTAGCACTAACAACAAAGTACAGCTGATGCTGATAAGAATGTCAGCCTTTTGCAGGTATTTGGTCAAGAACCACAAAAGTCCCCTTCCAGACACGTTTTAAAGTGTGTAACATCCTTTTTGTGAATTTGCCAGTTTCTCAGATGACTTCAGGGGTTCTGTTTGAATATGTGCTATCTTGAATGGAGCATGGTGTTAGTTCAGGCAGAGCACTGAGGCCACACTTGCATTAGCTGATTCATTTATGCTTTACAATAAATGACTAAGTAATCTCATGATTTTCTCCCAGCTGACCCTAACCCTGACCCTAACCAATCATAATTATGCAGGTGATTATGTAGGCTTTCAAAAATGAAGACTTAAAGGTGATATATGAATGGTACTTTATCGTGTTGTGTGTGGGAGATCCCTTTAATTACTTTTTTAAATAATTTTGTGTCTTTTTTTTTGGTAATTCTGTTCCCTTTTTTGGTCATTTTGTGTCATTTTTGGGCATTTTGTTTCTTTTTGCGGTTATTTTTTGTCTTTGAGTCCCTTTTTTCTTA